>NW_026862583.1:0-44071 GCF_026571515.1 Ruditapes philippinarum
TGCAAATAAAAAATCTAAGAAATTAAACTATTAATTGCTGATGATTTTAACCAATTTTTTTTTTTTAATGAGACATATCCAAGAGAAATAAAAATACAAATGACTTATATTTTATTGTCTGTATGCCCACTATGATATAACACGAAGCAATTCTAAATAGCATTCTCAAATGTATAATGTATTATATATATATATGTTTGAAGTTTTTATTTGCCTGGATTTATTCTAGAAATATTTCGTTGATAGTTTTTTTTTCTATTTACATATCATTTCTTAGAATAAATCGATAAGGACACTGATTTTTCAAGAGTTTTTAGGCATAAATTTCATTCTGTATTTAAGTGCTTGAAAGTAGAAAATCTGAATTATATCAATTTGGGACACAAAATATATTGCTCTACAAATCTCGAACTTGTATGGAACAAATTTTCTCTGTTATATATTTTGTGTTTTGTTTTTGTTTTGTTTTTTTTTCTAAAAGAAGCCTTAATTAATGTCTCTCCGGTTGCATGTCCGTCGCATTCAGTGCTGCAGCACTTTGATTTTAATAATTCCCCTTTGTTTATTTTTACACTTTGGACTTTGTCCGGGACCTTACTCTAAAAGTATAAGAGATATCAACATGAATCTTTGTAGGTAGATAGATTTCATTGAGTAGGTGTGCAGTGCATAAGAACCGTAACTCTGCCCTGCCTATGTTTTTAATTATTCCCCTTTGTTTATTTTCACACTTTGAACTTTGTCCAGGACATAACTCGAAAACTATAAGAGGTATCAACGTGAAACTTTGTAGGTAGATAGATCTCATTAAGTAGGTCTGCAGTACACAAGACTGTAACACTGTCTTGCCTACTTTTGGAGATATTGTCCTTTGTTCATTTTGACAATTTGAACTTTGTCCGGGACATTATTCTAAAATTATATAAGAGATATCAACATGAAACTTTGTAGATAGATAGGTCTCATTTGGTAGAAGTGCAGCGCTAAAGAATCATATCTAATAGTTTTAGAGTTATATCACGGACGTTTTAGAGTTATATCACGGACAAAAGTCAAAAAGTAAAAATAAACAAAGAGCAATAACTTCAAAATAAGGCAAGGCAGAGTAATATCAACATGAAACTGTGTAGATAGCTAGATATCACTAGATAGAACTGCAATGCTTAAAGAACCTAAACAAAGCCTTGTTTTATTTTAGACTTATAACCCTTTGTTCATTTTTATGCCACCGCAGCATCTGCGATGCGGTGGCATATAGCGATTCACCTGTGTGTGTGTGTGTTTGTGTGTGTGTTTGTGTGTGTGTTATATAGATTATATAGTGAACTTAAAAAATCTTCTTGTGAAAAACCACTAGTCCAATTTCAACCAAACTTTGGCAGGATTGTTCCTTGGGTGAAGGGCTTCCAAAGTTGTTCAAAGAATTTCATTCCATGCAGAAATCTGGTTGCCATGGCAACCAAAAGGAATTATAAGAATAAATTTAAAAATCTTCTTGTAAAGACCCAAAAGGCCTAGAGCTTAGATATTTTTGCATAAGGCATTGTCTGGTAGACCTCTAACAAGATTGTTCAAATTATAGCCCTTGGGGTCAAAATTGGCCCCGCCCCGAGGGTCATTGATTTTCACTATGTACATATAGTAAAAACTTAAAATACCTTCTTGTAAAAACCCAAAAGGCCTAGAGCTTAGATATTTTTGCATAAGGCATCTTCGTGGTAGACCCTTACCAAGATTGTTCAAATTATAGCCCTTGGGTCAAAATCGGCCCCGCCCGGGGTCATTGAATTTCACTATATGTACATATAGTAAAAACTTAAAACACCTTCTTGTAAAGACCCAAAAGGGCCTAGAGCTTATATATTTTGCGTAAGGCATTGTCTGGTAGAACCTCTACCCAGATTGTTCAAAATTATAGCCTGGGGTCAAAATCGGCCGCCCCGGGGTCATTGGTTTTTCCTTATATGTATATAGTAAAAACTTATCAGTAATAGTAACAAGAGCTGTCCGTAAGACAGCGCGCTCGACTTTTTTATTGCTTGCCAATAAAAAAAGTTTTTGCAGTAAAAGGCAATACAAGAATCTCTGTATTTTTAAAGTGAACAATGGCCATGAGCATTAAGATATTTAGTGAAGAATTATTTTATTATGACATAATTTATGGTAAAGTGAACAAGTGGATAGGAATGAATTTTTTTAGATTTTTAAGTTTTTTAGTGCTTGCCTATAATACAAAACATTGACAGTTAAGGGCCATAATTCAAATAAAATCTTTGACAGAATTACCTTCTCCTGGACATGTTTGGGAATCATGATTGTAAACAAGTATTCCAACTTTCAAATTAATATCTCAAACAGTTCAGTCAAAAAGTGGACTGGTACTAAAAACTTAACCAAGATTCTAAGTCGATAAAAGGCCTTAATTTTTAAAACAAATCCTTGACAGAGTTACCTTCTCTTGCGTACAGATGGGGGTAATGATGTGAAATAGCATTAAAAGTTTCAAAGCAATATCTCAAAGGGTTAAGGCAATAAGTGGATTTTACCCATATTCAATGTATTTTCTAAGTCAAAAAGGGGCATAATTCTGTCAAAAACCTTGACAGAGTTATGTCCTCTTGTCTGTTGATGAAGGTCGTGATGGTAAACAAGTATGGTCAGTTTCAAAGCAATACCTCCAATGGTTTTGAAATAAAGTGAGGTGGTACAAAAAACTTAACCAAGCTCAATACACTTTCTAAGTCAAAAAAGGGCCATAATTCTGTCAAAAACCTTGACAGAGTTATGTACTCTTGTCTGTAGATGGAGGTTATGATGGTGAACAAGTATGGTAAGTTTCAAAGCCATACTTGTAATACTTCTGAAATAAAGTGGGGTGGTACGAAAAACTTAACCAAGGTGTGACGCCGACGCCGACGCCGACGCCGGGGCGAGTAGGATAGCTCCCTTTTCATAGAAAAGTCGAGCTAAAAACTTCAAAAAAAATTCATCTAGCAATTGACAAATGCTAGAGGTTAGATATTTTGCATGAAACATTGTGTAGTAAACCTCTAGCAAGATTGTTCAAATTATAGCCCTGGGGTCAAAATTTCCCCCGCCCTTGGGGTCATTGATTTCAATAATATACATATAGTAAAAAATAAATAAATCTTATTGTCTGAAGGTACAAGCTTAGAGCTTTAATATTTGTTAAATTATATTCATCTGAAGGTACTCTACAAAATTTATTCAAATTTGCCTCTTGTGTCAAAATTAGCCCGCCCCTGGTGGCCATAGGTTTTCCTTATATGTATATAGTACAAACTTAAAAAATCATCTTCTCTAAATTTACAAGGCTAGAGTTAAAATATTTTGCATGAAACATTGTGTTGTGAACCTCTGGCAAGATTGTTCAAATTATAGCCCTGGGGTCAAAATTGGTTCCGCCCGGGGGTCATTTGATTTTCATTATGTACATATAGTGAAAAAATAAAAAATATTTTTGTCTGAAGGTACAAGGCATAGAGCTTTGATGTTTGATATATAATATCATTTATAGGTCCTCTACCAAAGTTGTTCAAAATTTTCCCCTGGTGTCAAAATTGGCCCTGCCCGGAGGCAGTGATTTCTCATTATGTACACATAGTAAAAACAGAAAATAAAACAAATGTTTCTGAATGGGAGAAAGCTATAGCTTAGATATTTGACTTGAAATGTTGTTTGGTGGACCTGTATCAAAATTGTTTTGAATTAAACCCTTGGCGTCAAAATTATGCCTTGCCCAAGGGGACAGTGACCTACTTTCTTGTCCTTTGATGTACAGCAATGACATTTTGACCATGTGCACAGTTTTAGTTGTAAAATTGAACTTTGATATCAGGTGACCTAGATTTTGATGATGTGACCTACTTTCTTGTCCTTTGGTGTACAGCTATGAAATTTGAACCATGCGGTGGCATAGCATTTTTATCAAATGCAATCTTGTTACACTTTGAATTTTACCCGGGACATAACTCTGAAACTATAAGAGATATCATCAGGAAACTTTATAGATAGATAGATCTCATTGAATAGAAGTGCAGTGCAAAAAACATAACTCCGCCTTGCCTAATTTAAAAGTTTTTGCCCTTTGTTCATTTTTTTATACTTTCCTGTGTCCAAAACCTTCTCGGGGAGCATCACCCGGTTCAACCGGTTCTTGTTATTTCAGAAAAGACCTGGTACCTTAATAGAATCAGCGACGGTACGCAAGCAAGCCTCCTCATATAAAAGAATCCAAAGTCCCTGGCCTGATTAGAACCGACAGGGATTAGGGCATGTGGATTGAATTAAACAACATATCACTCACTTCTGCTTCAACATTTAAAGTAAACAGAAACTTAGTGAAGGGTAGTAATTGTGAAATTGATCAAGAGTATAAACTACTCTTCGCTAGTCTGAACAATTAGTAAAGAAAAAAAATATCTGAAATACTGGAGTAACTACTCAATTAAAGAGCTAATAAAAGCAAGCTCTAGAAGGGCATCATTCTACGATTGATTTGTTGGTCTTTTGAATCAAGAATCATGTGCTTGAGCCCTTATCGGATCGTGGCTATGTTTCCAGTAATTGTCATTTCCAGGAAGCGTCAATAAGTTGTTCTTACACTAAATGCCTTGTAGAGTGCGGTTGTATGGACGTGGAACAGACATTAAACCATATTAAAATGGTGCAAATTTGGAAGGTGATGATCGAGCACGGTCACCTGCGAAACAGATATCGATGAATTGTCTAACATCCCTAGTTCAATCGGTTCCTGGCTAATTAGTTATGATTAATGCAAATGGTATGAACACGCCTACAGTTAGAAATATTCTGCAGTGCTTAGCGCCTCTCTCTCTATTAGGATTCCTTTAATAGATTTCACACAAAGAGCTGTCTAGCTAATAAATCCATCAAGACTATAATAAAACGTTTTAACAGCGGTTCAGTCATCTTTAGTCAAGGTAACGTTGCTAGCCTAAATATGTATCGTTACCATGACATAGGATGAGCGAACCCTTGTTTTGTATATTGCGATAAACTATTTAGGTGTTGTGTAACATTATTGTTACTGTTAAAAATTGAAATTAATTAATGAAAAAATGGGGCAAACATCCTATTTTTCAGTTCTATTGGTTTTCTTTAATGAAAATGTTTTTTTTATATATTTTAGATCATTTTCAAGAGCAGATCATTACAATCTGTAGAAACAATGAATTCTGGATTTTTATAGTTCATATTTGTTAAATGTAATGACTTCTGACAGATATTGTTATAAAGTCCTACTGAAACACAGGTCTGCCGGGCTACACATGACGTTTACAACATGACAATGCCAGTATGTGTATTGTCAGAATGGAATTATAAGCACGATCTTGATATCTTAATACCATGCTAGTCTTTGATTATAATTCAAAAGAGAAGATTTCTGGTCATAGTGCACTTCAATAAACTAGCACCAATGAAGAGATTTACTTATATTACAAAATTTTGCAGAATCACTGGCCACATTAATGGGCAATGCAAACCTGTGGTAAATGCCACAGGGCGTTATATAATCTACATTTAAAGAAAACTAATCCTGAACTTTTCTGGATAATTTCTTTTTTTCTAAATTCCAAAAAATATCAAACAAAACCGAACAACATAACACCTACTAATATGTCTCCTGCAGAATCAGGATGAAGAGTTACATATATATCAAGAAGTATTTAAAATTATCCATAATTATTACATGACTTTGGCATGATCATCCGTTTTACTGCTTCACTATTGGTTAAGTATGGTGACCAATACGGATCATATGGCCACTTTCCAGCTTTACTGGTGGAGGAAGACCTCAAGTGCCCCTCTTTACATTATTCGGGCACAAAACAGGCATAGAACATTAATGCTATTTGAGATCAATACAATCAGACAAGCTTGTAAGAATATGAATTTACTATCAAAATATGTCAGTGGGACAGCATGCTGGACTATTCTTGGTGATTGGTAGTAAACAAAACCCTGAATAATATATAATTTTTCAAGTTCAAAAAGGTCCATCATTCTGTCAAAATCTGTCAAAATCTATGTTATATCATGGGCGTTTGAAAAATGCCTCCTACTATGCTTTCATATAATAGTGTATGAAGTTAACCTGTTCCCTTCAGTAGTTCACAAAATTTAAAAAAAACGGAAGTGTAATGGCGACGCTGCCAAATAGTGAAGTTAATATCACTTTATTAAATATAGCTGTATACTCTTTAATTAAACTTTAACTCATAAAAAACAAAATTGACAAAGAAATGTAAACCAAAAAGATATTTTATTCTATTAAAAGTCTTAACATTTTTATACATCACATACATATCACTTTTGTCAACCATATAACCATGCCTGCCTTTTTAAAGAAGCAAATATTTGTTTGTGTTTGAGGCATAATGCGCCTTTATTACATGATATGTTAATCGTTAAGGCCATTTATATATCGGTCCTTAGGGCATTAATGGGTTAATTCTCTGTTTGAAACAATACTTGCTAACCTGTAACTGTACTAAGGTTAATGACTGTACATTTGTATTATTTTGTATAAACAATATATGTATGTTTTATAAAAGTTTATTACATTTTCGTACGGCTAACACAAAAAAATCCAAATTTAAAAAACACTAGCTCTTGTTAGAGAAATCACTGGCATTAAGTAATTTTTCGAAGTTTCAAAAAAACATATTGTCATTTTAGGAATCTTTAAAATATAAAAATGGTTTTTACATATATAATTAGCTATAGAGACTTAAGCGAACAGGTTTGATTATACTGCTAGACCCAATCCCGTATCGAAAATCAACCAGAACTGTGACACATTTATGTCATGCTGTAATTCAATTAATTAGCGTTATCTGGACAAAACTATTTTAATACAGATAGTTAGATATACGTTGTACATACTAGTCTATACCTTTGATCAAAGAAGGTTAATTGATGACTTGCGAGAATTTAGTTTCGGATGCCTTTGCATGACCTGTGGCCCAAATGCTATTTCTAATTGAAAACATGGCTTTGCAATTATGAATAACGGTGTATTTATTCAATAACAAATGTTGTACCAAAACGTGTTGAATTTATATTGTTTTGAGTAACGATTCATAAATTATTTATTTGGTATTTATTTGAAATCGGACGATAATAAAATAGTGTAAAGTCCATGTAGTCCGTTACTAAAAATACATGCTAGAATTCCCAAAACTTGTCCCGCGAAATTTCATTTGAATGCCGACTCCATATTGATAATCAATCACTACATATTTACCTAAGTAATAATAGTTGGGTCCACTATGTCATTGAAGTTTCAATAAAAACAAACATGAAATGATTCAAAATTGATTTGTTCAAATTTTATTTTACCCAAATTTGATTAATACGGGTGATTTTTATAGGTTTTTACGTACTGCCAAAATTCCGGTAGCCTTTGCAAATAGGGTTGACGCATAACTTCGTTGTCGCACAACGCCAAAATAAATACGACAGAGTTATGGAAGTTAGAACTAGGTAATTAGCTATATTGAACTTCTGTTGTATTTTATTTGAAGCAGTAGAAAGTTGTATTGCGCTTTTCCAGCTTTACAAGTAGAGGAGGACCTCAATTACCCCTACATGCATTATTTCAGATAAGAACGGACAACAGAGTACAAGAAACGACCTATAATATGCTAGCTGGATAGCCTTCTGGCAAATTGACATCAAACATTTTAGTCTTAAATTGTCTCTTGCAGGCACACATTCTAGTCAATCTTCTTATGATTCAGATTAAACAACTACAGGGAGAGAATTCAGTGCATACTAAAATTATTTAATATATCAGTTATTGTCCATAGTTTAATAGGCACAAACATGGATAGATAAAAAAACGTGTTATTGTTGGATATGTGTACATATTATATAATACAAGATATATCCAAACATAAAAAACGTTTAGATTAAAAATGTTACAGGTAATTTTTTCACTGTTGAAGGGATAGTGAGACACCTAAAAATATTCAAACACACTAAACATGTATATGCAACTTATGGGACGTTTTTACATTGAAAAAAATGAATTTCATCATTTGTTTAAAGATGAGTGTCAAACACTTATTTCCCTGTAAAAATAATAATGTTGGAGTTGAGCATTTTATCTTTGTGGGCACACATATTCTTAAACCTGGGATGAGACAAACACCATTTCCTATGGCAAGGATTATAAATACATGTTTCAGATTTTTATTGGTTCTTTCAACTTTATTTCAACGATGCATTCTTCGGAAGACGATGTTAGGTGTGTTTGGCTGAGTTTATCAAAATAAGTGTGTAAATTAATGGTGTTTTACTGAGAATTTTGCAAACTATTCCACATATCAATCCTCGACTTCACAGACAAGAAACAAGGCACCGAAATAAATTATACCCTCAATTTGTCAAATTGAATATGAATAGAAACCTTTGTGTTAAAACTTTACAAAACATCTTATAAAACGTTTTATACTGTAAATACAATGGATATACATCTTTCAATATCGGAGTCTGAAGAGAAATTATCATTAATTTATAATATTTTTTAAAATGACGTTTTCTTAAATTCAGAAAAACATGGAAATCAAACCTTTTATGATAGTTGCGTAGACAGGTCACTAAACCATGAAGAATCTCTCACTCGATATTGTGGTAAAACAATTATTTACTTATACGTGTTATAATCAATCAAAAAGCTTTCACAGCATCACAAATATATCAGAGTTGGCGAGCATTCTAATCATCACAAATCATATGAATGAGCTTTCTAAGCATCACTAAACAGTTGATGAGCCTTTTTCAGCATCACAAAACAAACCATTAGTAAACTACCTCAGCATTTATAATAATGCAACGTTGAAATTTAAATACTTATATGCATAACATTTGCGCTGAAGGAGCTTTTACTCTTTCTTGCAATTATGTTATATTTAATCGCTACGGAAGTAACTATTAACAAGATTTCCATTTCTCATGACTTTTTTAGACAAAAAAAATCATGTCCATTGTCAGTCATCGCGTGACGCTTTAGAACAGAAAAGAAAACAGACAGCAACAAAATATAAATTGATCATCTGAAAATGTCGATGTTTGTATTTTATGATTGAAAACTAAAATACGACCTGTCCAGTAAAATTACATTATCTTAATAAACACCATAATCATCTGCGAATGTGGAAGTAAAACACATATTATGTAATCAAACATGTAACTATATTACAACTTAAACAAACAATCAAAATAATCATCAAATAAAATTTAAAGATTTAAAATACTTTAAAATCACAAATCTAAACTTTATCTGCCTGATGTTTCATCAAACCTCATCGTTGAGGCAATTACCATTAATATGAGATAACAAACTAGACTTTAATTTCACTGATATGGATATCAAACATCGGATATATATAAACACTTGAATGTAACTTGAAACTTTGAAAAGTTATTATATATAAATGTGTTATACATAATCTTGTAAGATTATATTAAGTATTAAGATTTAATGACACAGACAAACGTGCTATCAAAATACCATTAACATATTCATCATTAACTGTCTCGTAACGTAAAGGCTTATGTTTTTTCTACAATCTATCATTTGTACCGAAAATATCACAAACTGCAGCTCAAGCTTATCTTAATTAATGCAATCCGAATTAACGATTATCTATCAATGAAGTTAAGGTTTAGATTAAAAGACCTCTGTATTCTTGTGTATGAAATGTTAACATTTATACTTTCAATATATACTAATAAGACGTTTATACAATCTAGAGCTAACAACAACTGGTCATAACATTTAATCAAACTGGCCTCTGTAATATATCTATGTAATTATTGTACAGGACTTGAAAACTTTTCAGGTTTTGCCAATACTACATAATTCCCTGTTCTATAAAAATGTGTTTTTGCACCTTCTAAACACAAAGAACAATGATCATCATTGCATTCAATAATTATGAGAAAACCTTCTGAAATTCTCAGAGAGCCAGCAAAACATATTATAAACACGGTAACAATTCTTAAATATCTCAATAAACACTAAACAAGACGTTTAATTGGATATTCCAGCGCACCAGGAGTACTAGGCCCTTTTGTCTGAACATGCCTCGAAATTGTTCCTATACATCCTTCTAAACATAATTTAAGCCATCTATCATGACAAGGACCTTTTTAAATGCCAAAGTATATCAAAAATTTTTTAGCGGTTTTAAAGTTAGGAAGCAGAAAGAAAATGTAGACTTTTTATTATAAAATGAAGACTTTGTAACATTTGACATTTAAATGTGAAACTGACTTTGGGTATAGCAAATAAGTTTTTGAGGTTTGCACATTGTCTTATTATGGAGATCACTTGTGCCAAGTTATTTAAAAAAAATGTTCAGCGGTTTAAAAGTTATGAAGCAGACAGGAAATGTAGATTTTTTATTAAGAAATGAAGACTTTTTAACATTTGACCTTTAAGTGTGACCTTGATCTTGGGGGTAGCAACCCAACGTTTGCGCTCTGCACATCGTCTCATTATGGTGATCACGTTTGCAAAGTTATTTAAAAAAAACAGCGGTTTAAAAAGAATAGAGTGGACACGAAAGTGTTACGGACGGCCAGACAGACGGACAGACTGACTGACTGACAGACGGAGGCCATTCCTATAATTCCCTTTCCGCTACGATGAATGGGATTAATAAGTAGCGGTAAGGGGATTAATAAACATCAATAATGCATGTTTTAAGTGTATAAGGATACTGAGGATAAAATATGTTTTCAACAGAAAATCTATGGTCACAATTACAATTCCGAGACAAGTGCTGTTACTTTATTGTAATAAATTGATTTGCATATTTAGCTTTACTCTTACATGATAGTTTCAGAAACTGTAATCGTAAAGTAAATCGGAAGTAGGGACGAGAATTTCGCACTTTGGCACTAATTTATCTGATCACCGTGTCCGAATACAGAATTCTCGTGAACCACCGTCAATGTCAAGTCCATGCGTCCGTTAGCGGTTTGATATATATTTAAAATGTTTTACAATATGTCTTGAATAAAAGTATACATTGGATATTTGTTTTCATTGTTGTGCCTAAATGTATTCAACTTTAACAATGCCTGTTTTGCTTTCACTTTGTTGACTGCGTCTTTAAAACTTGCTGCCGGAAGATAAATAATCAGTTCTAATTCTTGCACGCTTACAAGTTTCATACGACACAGCATGTTTTAAATTTTATTTCTTTTGTCTTGAAGTCAAAGAGATGCTTTTCTATAATCGCCGGCTTTTGGTTTTACGAAGGAAATATTTGCACAAATCAATATTATATGGAATAATCTCATCATATCAAAACAGGCGTCAAACCTTTTGTATTCAAACAGCAATTGGGTTTAAAGACCAATGAAATGGTTACACTACGATTTGAAAGATTAAAAAAATAATTTCTTTGGCACTGATTTAATGATAAACATTCTACAAAACAAGGAATACTATTGTACTAAGCATGTAGGAGCACATTTGTCTCGGAACACATTTGTCTCACGAGGTGTGACCGATGTGTTCGTAAACATTCATATTTGCGACAAATTGGAAATGAGACAGATGTGTTCGACGCACAATAGAAAGGACACTCGAAGCACATTTGTCTCACATTCTTCCATAAAAATCTACTTAAAAAGAAAACTGTTTCTGCTTAGTACATTGTAATTGTCCGATAAGGCGGATATAAAAATTGTTCTGGGTTTTCTGTATTTTCTGTTATACCGTCTTTATGTCACTTCCGGTCAATCAGAAACTTCCTGCCTCTGCATTGGTGTCATATATTAACTTAAAGAATATCCCTGTTCTGCATGTTACAGTAAAATTTTCTACCAGTGCAGTATCCAGAACCCAAACACATATGCAGCAAGTCCATTCTCATCGTTATTAATTGTACGATTGTTTCTTTCCGATGATTAAAGTTTTATAAATGATTTAAGATATATTCTAAGCAACAACAAGGTATTATCTACGGTTGCATAAAGGGGATATATGATTTTCTTACTTTTTTTATAACGTGCGCACGCGATAGCTATAACGTGGTCTCGCGATGCACGCGATAGCTATTACGTTCTAAAGGGGTAGTTATTGCGTACGCACTCGATAACTTATACGTGCGCACGCGGATAGGTATTCCACAGTTGGACCCTAGACGGGCTTTCTCGCATGTATAATTCGACGCCCCGAGTAAGTGTCGAACGTACAGCGGTTAGGGACAAGTAGTTTTTTGAAATCACTCGGCAACAGAGGCCCCTAAATGATCTTAGGAAGAAAATGAGAAGACCATCCACGTATTTTGTGTTCATCAGAATGTATATATAAAAATATATCGCCATTTTCCGAGAATTGCTGCTTTCAGAGTCGCCATTGAAAATCACTTACAACGTGCATGAGTTCCTAAATGAATGCGGGTAATGCCATTATTATGATATCGGGCCTCTCAGAATCAGACGAGACGCGACATTCCGACGAGACACGAAGCAAGGCACGATATTGTAACACGAGATCCGGCAATGTATCCCGTACCGCGAGATTTCACCTCCATTTCATGTTTAACCGGAATTTCGCTTTTCGTGTCTCTAGGTAATAGACGTCTAAATTTAAACTGTTTTCATCATGGCTATGATTTTGAAATTTTGGTAGAAAAAATGCGGGCAATGATATAAAAATGAATTTCAATTTTAGTATTTGTGGTTCTTCCACGTCACAGCAGGGTGATTTTATAGTGATTTTACAGTAGCAAATATGACGCTAGAATTTTTTCTTAGAAGATACATGATATTGTTCTCATCATTTTATATCAGTTTATCATAACTCTTTAAAATTAGATAAGGATTTTATCGCTAAAATTGGTCTAGCAATGTTTTTAGCACTTTTATATAGAAAATAAAGGGAATACTATTTAGTGTTATATGGCCTCAAAGGATTTTGTCGACTCGAGATTCCGGTTGCGAAACGAGTCACGATATTGTATCGTTCAAATATCGCCCGATCACGGTGTTACGTTTGGACACAAATATCGGGTACGTGAACGGGATTTGTACGCCTTCAGGTTCGGTTAATCAAATTTCTTGAATAAGAGATATTAGAATAAATAGTTCCACTGTAGTTTTTAGGTTTAAGATTTTATATAAAAAAGCATTAGCAAACCTATTGATGATTATACTTAACATGAGGGTAAACGGCGAACCTTAAAAAAATCTGCCATGGGAAACAATGTTACACATAATTCATAAAAATAACATGAGACAAATGTGCTTTCTTGTCCCTTAAAAAGCATTAGACAAATGTGCTTTCTTCTCCCTTAAAAAACTGAATCGGAGCACATTTGTCACATAAATGTGTTTTTGGGGTAGACATTCGATGTCCCATTTGTCACATGTGGGACCGCATCGGTCTTACGTAAGACAAATGTGCTCCGAGACAAATGTGCTCCTACAAAGCATACTATATATGGTACTAGAAGCTTTTTTGTCGTACTTACAAAGAGGTAATAAAAGATCTGTACAAAAATAAGATCTATTTGAAATCAGAGCTGTACGACAAAAGACTGTTATGAGAAAATAAGATCTGTCTAAAAAGAAGATCAATATAAAAATGATATATGAAATTAAATATACATACGAAAATACTATTTATATGAGAATTAGATCTATACGGAAGTAAGATTTATATGAGAATAAGATCTATACGAAAGTAAGATATTTGTACCATAAGATCTATACACAATAAGATATATATGGTTGGTTCGCCTATCGTACATCAAATCACGGTATGTTAAAATAAATTGTATTTCGAATGAGACAAAGTCTTAGAAAAAAACTGGCACTGTGTCGTTTTTAAAGGACAAACCAACAAATAAATATTCTACTCCGTGTACAAACTTAAATGACTGCAGCAATGTACTGTATAATGTCTCATATAAATATTCTGGTATTGCCTTGTAAATTCTGTAATGGCTACAACAGTGGTCTACATAATTTATCGTTTCTTATAGAGTATGGTCCCGTACAATCTTAAATTGCTGCAAAAGTGGACTGGCTATTAAAAGTAGTCACGTATGACAATGGGTTGTGTATTGCCTCATGTACTTTATTTGAGTTTGTTGACGTGGTCACCCCATGGTTACCACCTTAGAAAAAGTATTACGTCTCGTACGTAGCCACGTATGGCCCCCGTAAAAATCCTAAATGACTGTATTTATGGAAAGTAAATTGATTCCTGAAGACTACCAATGACCCCGCGAAAATTCTTGAATGGTTACATACGACTGTTTGAGAAATACCCAATGTTTACCCTCTTAGCAATTTTATTCTGCCTCTTACTTAGCGAAGTATGGCCCATTGAAAAATCCTTAACGGCTGCAGTAATAATATGTACATTGTCTCTTGTAGTTAGCCACGTATGGCCCCTAACTTAAAGGCAGCAGTAATGAACTTTCTATTCAATTGTGGACAGCTACATATGGCCCCGTATAAATAATTATATAAAAGTAGTAATGAACTGAATGTTACGTCCTGTAGAGAACAACGTAATGCCACATTTATTATATAATGGCTACAGTAGTTGACTGTATCCAATCTCTTGTAGATAGCCACTTATGGCCCCGTGTAAAAATCTAAAATTGCTACAGTAGTAGATTAGCTATTGATTCTTTAATGTAGCCATGTGTGGCCCAATGTACAAACTGTAATGACTTCAGTAATGGGCTGTGTCTTGTCTCTTGTCAATATCCACGTATGGCCTTAAATGGCTTAAAGCCCAACTTGTTATCGTTTCTCCTACAGAAGAAATAAATAAGCTCTTTTTGTAAAATACCACATGGTTATTCCTATTAGTAAGAGTATTGCGTCTCGAACGAAGCCACGTACGGCCCAATAAATTCGTAAATGGCTCTAGTAATGGACAGTAAATTGAGTCTTAAAAATAACGACATATGAACCATTGTAAATAATTATTAAGGTCAAGCACGTTTACTTGTCTCGCACAGAGCTACACAAAGCCCCTTCGGTAATACCCAATGTTTACTCCCTTATCAAGAATGTTCTGTTTCCTACGTAGCATCGTATAGCCAAGATTTGCTTGCCACCTATGTAGCAACGTATAGCCTCGTGTAAAAATGTGAACGACTGCATTAATGGACTGCGCATTGTCTCCTGTAATTAGCCACGTATATGGCCACGTGTATAATCTTAAATGGCAGCAATAGTGGACTGTCTATTTCTTTGTGAACAGACACATATGGCTTCGTGCCAAAACTTTTATAACCGCCACGTATACGTAAATGACGACAGAAATTTGCTGTATGAGAGACACGGGGGATAATACGTGACATTCTACAAGACTCATTTCTGCTGCCTTGAAAATTTTTACACAGGGTCATGCATTGCTATCTACAAGTACTAGAAAGAGCATCGAAACACGAGGCTATCACTGCGGGTGTTTTGATGTTTTTTCTTTTGTATGATAGTCAAAAATAAAAAATCGTACCCTGTTTTCACAGTATGAAACCCCAGAAAAAAGTAACCAATGAACAAGCATCTGAATATGATATTTCTATCTATTTCTATTTCTCTGCCGTCAAAATAAGTAAACCCCAGATAAAATGAGTCAATCAATTGGTATGCTTTTTAGTGCGGGTAACTAATAACTGCACTCCAGTTAACGCACTGTGTATGTATTTGTATACGATTTAATTCTGGCACATTTTCAAGTTTTTACACAAAGCCATACAATGATACGTGATTTTCAACAAGAGACATCATTCAATCAATTATTGTAGTTTTGTAAGAGTAATATTATATACTGAAATGATAATATCAATATAGTCCGAAATGTTACCAAATTGTTTATTTCAATGGGCTATATAAAGCTATATACAAGTATACGACTTAAAATAAAAAGATAACCTTCACAACCAAAACCGTTCAAGTATTTACACAGGCCTATGTTTTGATTTGTTTTTAATACACTATAAAGTCCTGTGTCATGCGATACGTTTTTTTTCTTCTAATATTTTTGTCCATTTGTTATACAATATTATTTAAACATACCGTAATAAGATATACGATAGGAAGACCAGAAAAAATAATATACAAATTCAGTGCACTTGTAATTAACACTTGGTAGACCGCGCTTGATTGTCATAAAACAGACCACAGAATACATGTATATGATAAGATCAACAAGGAAAGACAGCGTTCATTGAACGCAACCCCAACACGATCCAGCATCAATACCCAGTGAAGGTACGGTATATACACTGAATTGTATAGGATTGCAAGACATGGTACATTGATTTTGTTCACTGTGTCTTTTTCCATTCGTTAATTTGATCAAGTTTAGCCTACCCAAATTTCGTTTTAGGGCAACACTTAATTTATAAACAGGAGTACAACTACAGAAGTTGAAAGCAGATTAATCCACAGAGAGACAGCAAATGCAAATACATTTAAAATAGGTTAAAAAATGTCTATTCTAGGAGGGGGTGGATAATACACTCGTATATCTTTTAGACCCCCGCCCCCTATTTTTCAGAGGCAGGATTACATAGAGAGAGAAGAAGGAAAAAGATCAGCAACTGTTTTAAATTTTCACTTTTCAATAAAAATTCCCCGTTTTTCGAATCGTAGAATAGACACTGGTTTAAAGGGGAAATGATTTTAATTAGTAAAACAATTCTTCATCCAACTTTTCGCTCTCCCCCTTTTGATTTATCTTTATCTTTTCAGAAACAAAATCGTAGGCATAAATGTTGCTGATGGCGAATCATCATTCTTTTCTCATGTCCCCAAGTGTGGCATTGCATTCAAAACTATTTAACAATAAAAACCTGTGGCCGCTTGCTAATGTTCGCTTAATCGTAAAGTACATTTTTTGTATTTACTTTAACACAGGCTATACCTGACTGAGCAATTAAATATTGGATACACTGTGCGTTGTCCTGATATAGAGTTCCTTCTCGTTAAAATATTTTCCAAGATGGGATCGATATACGATGTTTTTTTATTATGCAACATAAGCATATGGACTAATCCAAATGAACGGGGAGCACCATGACATAACAGAAGACAAAAAAAATTAAAGCAAGCAAGAATGATATTTAAAATATAGTTAACATAAAATGTATGATGAAGAATAAAATATTTGCCATTCTGTTATTAAAATTTTATCCATTTCTTTAATGATCTCAAAAAATACATGTATACTGTTTTCTGTCGTCTCCTACAAATTACTTTGTTTACTTCTGACCTAATATTAAAATATCTGTGCGTGAAGTTAAATATCGTCACGTCTTAGTGATTTTTAACAAATCTAATTCTACCTTCTCATGCGAAGGAAAAATGTGGAAGATAAGCTATATGCAATAGAAAGAGCACTAAAAGAGCATACTGATATATTTTTTCTCTCTTTTGTATGATGGGCAAAAGTAACACCACTGTCCTGTCGGCACAAAATGAAATCTCAGAACAAATAATCAATGTAAGGGCATCTAAATATGATTTTTCTATCATTATCGTCATAATAAGTAAACCCTAGAAAAAATGTTCCCAATCAACGATCATGCTCTATGTTATCCCCGAGAGAAGGTGCGGTAACTAATACCTACACTCAAGTTAACGCACTGTACATTTAGGGGTATACGATTTAACTCTGACACATTTATAACCAAAAGGTCTGTAAACTGTGATACAAATACAACTTTTGCACAGTATTTATCGAATTTTAAAGGTATGTTTTAGATAAGTGAAAACGTCATTAAATATAAAACTTAAGTGTGATTCAATTTCGATGAGCAAAGAATTTATCATATACTCACCCGATCTTTGGATATTAATAAAACTATGATACAGAACTACGATTATGATTTAGGGTATTTTAAAAGAATACTTCGGTTCGTAATACAATTCTTTATTCAATAAAATTTTTATTAAACTATATATTTGGAGACAGTAATTGAAATACTTTTGTATAAGTAAATAGTAAGTATTTGTTTATATTGGGCTGTTAAAATAAAAAATTGTGGTTATGCAGTTCTTTCTCTTCCTACCCAGATCAGGCCTGAGCGGAATTCAACATTTGCATGTGGTATGGTTCCAAATAAAAAATGTGTGTGTATTGAAGCCAGTTGCCTTTATAAACATACATAATTATTGTTATAAATATATAAAATGTCCATCTTGGATTATACTGGATTATCCAAATGGAAAGATCAACGAAGTTTTAACAATGCATGTTCTATTCAGACATCATGATCTTTATATAAGATTTTACAAACGGTTAAGATGTGCCTTTGTCATTGAAGGAACATTTTGATTAAGTTAGGTAGAGTTATAGATTTTTGTAAGATAATGTCTTAAAACCTTTTATGTTAAAAAAAAATATAGTTGATCATCATGAATTATTTTGGCCCTTAGGTAAAGTAAAGATACATTTTTTAAGTTTAAAATTTCGAAGGATTAACATTTAACTTTGTGTTACTAATAAGTTCGTAAACGAACCGCTGCTCTTTACATAAAAAATTAAACATTAACTGACAATATATAAGCATGTGAAAATACTTTTAGAGGTTGAGTACTGTTACACCGGTAGTAGGGGTCTGGGTCGATAGTTTGCAATTTCCATTACCGGTTATGAACAGACTCAGTCAAGTCGAGCCTTCTACATTTTACATTTTGCCGTAGGGAGACCGATACCTCATTTATAGGGGTAGTTTAAATTTCAATTTCATTTATTAGGAAGTAAAAAATGACAAAATAACACAAGTATTAAAGCCCTTTTTGTGTATTGTTCAAATCGTCGTTATAATTAAATGTGGTATAAACGTACTCATGAATACAAATGATTCGTCTAAATCCCTGTATGCATGTAGAAGATATGCTTCGGACAAAATTTATTGCGGGGTGTCCGTGGCCAAGTGGTTATGGTCTTTGACTTTGACTTCACTTTAAAGCTTTCCTCTCACCACTGTGGGTTCGAATCCCGTAAAGGACTTTGAATTCCACCATATGTTGAAACTGTCCAGATAGCTTACGGACTATCAAATGTTCTACTCAGGTACCCATTCGTGTCTGAAATAATGCACGGAAGGGCACATGAGGCTTTCCTCCACTGGAAAGTCGCCATATGAACTGCCTGTGTGCCGCCGGCCAGCCCGCAATGGGAGAATCCCTTAATGGTCTCTTTTTATTTTCTACTTTTAATTATTTATTTATCTTTTTTTTAAATGGGCTGTTTAAAATGTAAAACCTTAAAGCTTCACGTATCGAATGTTGGAAATCACACGTCAGTTGAGTATACAATCAAAATAAAGAAATAAATTAAACAGAAAACAAGCCATAAAAACAATAAATATATATTTTTAAATACGAAAACTTTAAGGTACCTTTGTATATAGATATAGATTTTGAACTTGATATCAATCTCGCTGGAGGTAACTTTATCCATACTTATACATATCTATTGTTTATTTTTTCTTTAATTCCACTGAAGTGTACATATCAGTATTTTGTATCGTTTAAAGGTATCAATCTTGTATTTTACAATTTACATTAAAATTTTATTTAATGTAAAGTAAATTATTTATGAATATTGTGTATCTATAGAATTTTATAGCGAAATATTTGAATACCGTCCCAGTAACAAAAATCTCGAAGAAAAATATTCCACGGAAGCATTTATTTTTACAATAAAATTACATGGAAATTGCGGACTCGGTTTGTGTGAGTCTCTCCACGTGGGATCATGAAAATCTGTAACATCCCTTACAATCTCCACGATTTAAAGTGTTGAAATCAATTATCCCGAAGGACCAGAAATATATAACAACACTGAAGTGAAGAACGGGGCAACAATTTACAGCTGCCACATGGCACTTGGCAACTGCTGATGTGAAGTATAAAATTCTGAAAGAAGGAATATCCCTCGGAAGCATTTATCACAACAAAAGTACATGAAAATTGCCGACTTGGCTTAATTTAGAGACGACCATATAAAAATGATAACAGAAAGTTATAAATTGATAAAGTATTTTTGAAGATTCAACTTCATGTCAAAACATTTAATCTGCCTAAATTTTACTATATAGCCGGGAAGACTTCGCTCAAATTAATAAATAAAGTGCGAATACTTATGCAAACTCCAAACCGTTGTTAAATAGTTAAATGGATGAGTATGTTATTTTCATCAGGTGTAGTACCTTTACAAAACTATAAGAGGCCAAAAAGAATTACTTGTAACATGACGATTCGTGTTTATAAAATCGAAGTGCGCATGTCAATATTTGGTGTCTGTGCGCTTGTGGAAGGCTATGGAACATTAAAATCGAGAGGTAAATTTACTTTATTTTACATGCAACTATTGTTTCACTTTTTTCTTTGATACATTCAATAAATAATGGTTTAATGTTTTAAAACTTTACTTGATATTAGACAAAATATATGTAGTATAATGGATCTAAATCAATAAATCTTAGTCGGAACACAGCTTATAACCTACATCAGTGTGTTCTTTTTTTCTTCTGTTTGTGGGAAAATATTATTACAGTCGACAATATAAAAGCAGTTAGTCTCAACTAAGAGTCATAATTTCATGAGTTCGGACCGAAAATCACATATCATATTGCATAAATTTTAATATCTATCTATTTTTCGATTTAAAATTACCTAATATAATTATTTAGTCGGCATCAGTCGTTAAACACTTGCCTAAAGTAACGCACGAAGTGGCACCTGAGGTCTTAATTCACTAGTAAAACTGAAACGTCGTCATATGGCATTTACAGTGTTGGTGCGACGTAAACCGAAACGACCCAACCAAACAAACTAATTAACTAAATTAATCATGTTGTCGGTACGGAATCCTGTTTAGGCCATTTATAATGTCGTCGTCGCGTTTTCATGGTCGTCACACGACAACGCGAAATGACATAGCAATATCACGAAGTGACACCCGACAATCGCAAGCGACAGCGACAATCTCAAACGACAATGTCGCGATTTCCACTTTAAAATGGCGCCTATAAAAGCACGATATAACACTTTGTCACTTCGCATCGTCGAGTGTCGTATCGAATTGTTGCTATGTCACTTCGCATTGTCGCGATGTCACTTCGCATTGTCGTGTGTCGACCCTGCAAATGCGACGGCGACATTATCAAACGACACGCAACAATCTCAAACGACGCTCGACAATGCAAAGCGACATTTTCCTAATGTCATATCGAATGTCGCGTGTCGCGGTTTTGTTTGAGGGTCGACGCGCGACAATTTCAAATGACATGCAACAATCTCAAACGACGCTCGACAATGCGAAGCAACATTTTAGATAATATCGTGTCGCATGTCGCCCGTCTACCGGTGAAAGGTAAAATCTACCCTCTTCACCAGGTGAAACTAAACTGCTGACGAATTAGCGGACGATATAGAATATATAGGAAACTGCTGAAACTGTTAACCAGTTGGATAAAGACGGGAAAACATTGAAGGTGTCAAATTGCCGTTTGTGCTATTCTAGGCGAGGTTGAGAGATACTTTCTTTTTAAAAGTTTTTTTTTTCAATATGACAATAATTATAAAAATTATAAATATTAATATTATTAATCTTAACTGATTTATTTCTCAATTTTAATTGATAAAATAATTTATTTCAGTATGTTAATGAAACGTCCTCTATGTATTAAAAATTTGTTAAAATTTTAACAAGATAGTCATAATATGGTGTACTTACATAAAAAAAAATCATAATTCGTTTTAAATATGTATAATACTATCGTCATAGTTAAATAAATACATATATGTAATGTATGTTTTAACAATTGATAATGATTATTTCGTTTTAGAGCAAATTTGAAACAAATTAGGAAAATGTCTGAAAAAAATGAAGCTTATTTTGACCTTATCTGATAACTTAATTTGAAGTTCAAATTACTATATGTTCCCATTTTTGCTATAATTGGCTATCACTTTGAAAGTAATGCATGAATCGGAACAACAAGACTTTGGATAAAACAGTAAAGAAGATTTAATTGAACTTTACTTTTATTTTACCTTTGCGCTAAATGTAAAGTTAGTGAATTTCGCTACAATTGGCTATAAATTTGCTATTTGTTAATGAATTTGATGTATACTAGACAAAATAACCCTTAAAATGAGATGTTGAATAATAAATTTGACCTAGACCTTAAAAATGGCCTTGATAGTCAAGGTCAAGTTATAAACTTTTGGTTAGATTTATTTATGCTTGGACAAAATAACCTGTATGATAAAACCCAGATATTAAATAATTCAAATAAAACGTTGGCCTTAATTGACATTGATCGTCAAAATAAAATTATATAAAGTTAGTCTAATATGCCCTTAACCTTTAACCTTTATTTCACTATTTAACTTTTTACCGAAATTTCGAGAATTTCTATAAGCCGCGAAATTTAATATAATTCCGACATCAAATATTGCGGGTTTAAATGTTGAACACACAAAGGAATAAACTGGTCGTTAAATTTCTCGCGACTTTAAAATGGAGGCTAACAGGTCTCTATACATAACAATAATAAACTTTCCTTTGCAACTGGGGATTTTTTAATTTATCCTGTTTATTGTATCAATTTCGGCCCGATAACAAGGTGTCGTATATTTTTACTGATCTACGGTACTTGATCACGTGGTATGCATGAATGGGCACCTGTTTGCCGGACTACTTTCTTAAGAGTGCCGCTTTATACGTTTTTTTATTGTGAGCAGTAACACCAACTGTTTCCGATAATAAATACTGTTAAATTACAAAATAAAAATATTTATTAACCAACTGAAATTGTTTGTTTTATTTAAAAAAGACATTTTCAATGTATTAACATGCAAATTATTTTGACCTAAATACGACATAAAAGTCTACTTATAGTAAACAAGCGTCCATAGTATCCGGAGTAATGTTAACAAACATTGTCGGCTTAAATGTCAAACTACTGTAAAGACGATGGGATTTGCGAAGATTTAAGCGAGGGTAATTTCGACAAGGAATTGATATTGAAATGAATAAATATCCTGCTGCTGATCAGTGCCCTGAAACCACACAGACACATGAACTAGCTGTACCTGTCACTAATGAAACTGAAAATTCTACTATGAGTAACACTGTAGCAAATGAATTACCCTCTACTTCTACTGAAATAAATGAAAATTCCATGTCTAGCTTGAATATCCATCATGTCCATGAATCCACAAATAGATCTAACTTAAATAAATCATAATTCATGAAAATTTCTTCTGATGATGTAAGAAATATTATACTTAATGAAGAGAACAAGAATATACTTAAGAAAACCCTGTCTGATGTAGCAAAATTTGAAAGATTTCTAACAACTAAACAAGAAACCAAAAAAATCCATGAAATTGAACCCGACCTCTTAGAAGAGTATTTAGCCAACTTTATTCGATCAGTAAGGAAGCCATATGGAAATGGTTATGAACCTTCTACTATCAGAAATATCCCCACAACATTTTCTCAGAACAGTCAAATATTTTTCAACTAACCCGAGATGCACTTCATGCTAAACAAAAATCACTCAAAGGGCTAGGAAATGGAAATAAGCCGATGACGTCCAGCCAAATATCTGACCAAGAAATCAACATGCTCTACGCAAAGGGCATTCTGGGTGCCGGTAATGTTAACCATCTTGATCAACAACTGTATATTGTTTGGTCTCAGAGGGACAAAAGAAAATTATGATCTGTGGTACAGTAAATTTATGAATATAGTTGCATACTTTTGAAAAGATAAAGTCTTTATAATGACACTGTCAAATTTCTAATAAAATTAAAAAAATAACAACCTTGATTTAAATACAAATGTAAATGGCAAATACAGAATTAGCTTTAATATTTTAGACAAAGCATTCACAGATTTTAATTTTACAAACCATGAATCAGCAAATAGGTGCTCCCGCTGTGATTTTAACTCAGCCCTCCTTTTATGTATATCATACAATAAAGAGGCATTTTTACAATTAAACTACTGGAGCTTAAAACATACTAACCATGGCTTGTTTTTCATTTAAAAGGTTAACATAACTCTCACTTTTCTACATATATTTTGCTAAAAAAATGACAAAAATTCCCTATTTGTTCATGAAAATTCCCATTATTTTAAAGAATTTCTTAACATCAGTTTAACTATTGAGCAAAAAAGAATTTTTATAAAAAGTACACTTAAATGTTTTTATCATCTGATAATAAATTGATATTTCTAAAAGATTTTGCTAAATATTAACAATTTTCTATTACTTATGGTGCTTATTTTATCAATCTAAGACATGTGATATTCTGATGATTAAAACTTAAAAATCTGTACCATTCGTTTTTGGATACTGATATCATTTATAATATCATTATTTAATAATGCAAATATTATGATTACAAAAAAGAACACAAAAAACAAACAATTCTAAGCTGTTATAATAGTAAGTCTAACACAAAAGTGCTATTTTTACTGACACAAACAAACCTTTATTATTCATTATTATGTTTAATTTTACAAATTAAGATAGGATGACATTTGTCTGAAAACGAGCTCAGATGGTATACAGTACCTAGAACTAAGAGAGCGACGGACGAAAACAAGGACAGGATCAAACATAAATTATGTCAGAGAGGTTACTCCAAAAATATATGCAATCCCTGAAGACCAGGAAAGATGTCCGGTGCAAGAAAAAGACCCAATGTCTTTTGCCAACCAGACAATCCTTTTACATTACCCCCGTACGGGCTCTCAAAAAATCGATAATGAAAATTGGTTTATGAAAATGCCACTCGGAGAGAAAAAAATAGAAATCTGCTGAAAACAATGGCGTTGGATGGTGGTTTGGATGAAAACAAACGTTTAATTTATCACTCAACAAGGAAGCACCTTGTTCAAAGATTTAGAGATTCTGGTATTGCCCCAACCGATATCATGCAGATCAGTGGCCATAAGAACATTCAGTCTGTAATGAATTATTCAACAATGTCCGAGCAAACTCATAAACAATGCCCAAAAAATATGATAAACAAGATCAACAAGGAAAGGCGGCGTTCAATGAACGCAACCCCCATATGACCCAGCAACAAGAACAAATGGCAAGGAGCCCAGGCGGACCCCAAACAAAAACAGGACAGGGCAAAGACAGAGCACGGACAGGTTAATCATTAAATGATAAATAATTTGTAACTGATTAGGAATTCAAAGAAAAGAATAAATCCACAGCCTGTTTTCAAACTGATTCTGAGCAAATTTCGCATTCAGTATCTGAATCCCAAATTGCTAATTATGAAATTGTGGTTGATCCCAGGTCTGCCAGCTCTTGTGCACAGGCAACATCAATAAATGAAAATAATATTTCTACTGTTAATGTGAATGCAGCCCAAATACATGCATCACAACCTAAACAAAATGAAAATCCAAACAAACATCATGTTTCCAACCCACCTTCTCAGAAACAGTCATTATCTTCAATTCCCATTGGTAATTCCATCTCATTCGTAAATGATGCTGTGACAGTTCATACACAAATGATTTTTTTTTGTTTTCTGGAGCTGTTCTTAATATCCAGAATTTCAACTTGTACATGAAGTAAAATCATATTTGTTACTTGTTTACATAGCGTGTAGCACAGAGTGGGTAATAACCTGTTTGTATGTAGGTCACTGGATGCGTATGAAATGACTTGAAATTGATAAACTGTTGTACTGTAGAGATATTTTGTCGATAATAAATAAAAGATAAAATAGTTTACAGACTGGTTTTACATTTTTGCCATTGACTTTGATAGCAACCGGTGGTTTCAATTTTAATAAAATTTCATAGCAACAAGTCACTACGATACTTACATTCATTTTGCATAGGGACCAATGACTAACAATAAAAATTGATAGTCCAAAATCAACCAAAGACATTCCATATCAAGCAGTGCTACAATAGCAATCAGTGATTACCATAGCAACCGTTGACTTTTCTTACAAACGAGTGGCTTCCATAGCAACTATTTACTACAACCAGTCAGTGACTTTGATAGCAACCAGTAACTTTCATAACAACTATCTATTTTTCATACTCAATAGTGACTTCCCTCATAGCAACCAGTGACTTTCCATAGCAACCGCTGACTTTCCATAGCAACCAGTGACTTCCATAGCAACCATTGACTTTCCAAAGCAACCATTGACTATACAAGCAACTATTAATATTCCATAGCAGTCCATCATTGGAATTCGATAGCACGATCATTGACCTTCCTTAACAACCGATGGCTTCCATAGCAACTAGTGGATTCCCCTATTAACCAGTGACGCCCAGATCGCCCACTGAGTTTCCATATAAAAAGTGGCTTCCATAATATACCATTTATTTTGCAAAGCAAAATTTCTGTTTCAATGGAACTGATTTTAATAGCAAAACCTGCTTGTCATAATAATCATTGCTTTTTTATGGTAGTTTGTGCCCTCACATGGCAACCATGACTTCCATAGCAAGCATTGACTTTGCAAAGCACCATTGACTTCTATATCAGGAAATGAATCTACCATTGGCTTTCAAATCAATAAGTGACTTCATAGTAACCCTTGATTTTGTACAGTAATCATTACTTTCCTTAGCAAAAGAAACCCGTAACATTCCCATTTGCACTAATTCAGATGCAGATATGGACTTTATAATAATCATATTATGTCTGGTTTTTATATATTGCATTATTCTAGTCATGAAGACCCCTTATTATCAGATGACTGATATAAGGGTCGTAATGGTCCTCTTGTTTCACACATTTGTGACACTTCTGCTTTTATTATTATTTATTATTATGATTATGCAATCATGTCAAAGAAAAAATCTTTTACCTTGGTTAAATGTTCATTCTTTGACTTAAAGTTGTTATGTCTTGAGTGATTTCTTCATTTATTTAACTGTTATTTTCACTGTTTACTTTGTCAGAGAACATCGAAAACGAAAGTTAGATAACAGGAAGTACTCGTAAACTGGCAAAGCGACAAAAACAAACAATGAGTCACCAACGTGAGATAGAGAAAAAGAAGTACAGAAACTGGGTGAAAAGTGGGCTTGCATACAAATACCTAAAACAAGGTCTGGACGAATTTGCTGATGATGTTGTTAAGCAAGAAAAAAGCAGAATTTTAAGTTCTATTAATTGCGCAACAGGTACCACCTGTAATCAATGCATCATTGAGCGTTTGCGACCAATACATGCATGCATAACAAATTCTGCAGGTAAATATGAATGCTTCTGGGGTCAGCGTAAGTGTAATTGTTTGCACTCAAAGACGAAGAAAAAATGTCGTCTTAAAGTATGTGATTTCATTATGGAAGAAATATTAAAAAGCCATGGATCCACCCCACCAACACCAAACTGGGCAAATATAGATATACAGAAATGGTGTACAGAGCCATGGGAGGTCGCCAAATGTTTCATCAATGCACCTGGGTATTCGGACAAGACAAAGGCTGCTGAGATAGATATATCTGGATTACTCCATGTCTTCATTAATAACACACGTCTTTATTCTCATTTAGCATGCTTAATGGCTGGAAAAAATATTTTTTTCAAGGTAAGTAAGTAATCGTTATTAAGAAAATATTATCATGAAAGTGAAAAGCATTTTGTTTGTAAAATTTGTACCAACATTGAATTAACAAATACATGTTATATGATTAAAAGATTTGTAGATTGAAATAATGAGCAAAAGGAAAATTCAGTTGAACATTATCAGAGTCTTGTGAATACTAGGTTAATTATCTGTTGTTTTTTCTTACATTATTGATATATAAATAAATAAAAAATATCTCATTTTTATTATTGTTGTTCTATCTAATATTGTTGACTTTTGAGATATCAAAAATTGAGTGATCACCTTAAACCGGTGATAGGGGGCAAATCGGGAGGATGTTGCACTTTACAAACATTTACAGACTAAGTTTGCCAATCTTCATGTAATTTTCCATAACAATTTGACATAATAGACCTTTTACGAAATTCCTAGTACGAAAAATAGAAAACAAATTGTTCCATTCCGCTACCATGGAAACTGAATAAGTGGAAGTGCTGAATCATAGATGATTATCGTTGAAAATTCTGGAAGACCCAAAAGAACTTAAGAGAAAGACCTGAAACTCAGGAAGCTGTCAAGAAACTTAAACAGTGTAAATTATTTTGCCTTATCGTTTGTCAGATGGCCTTTCTTTCGTGACACGACAAGATCATTTGTTTTTGAGATATGAATTTATGTATTTGTGTTCTTAAAAATTTATAACACTGTTTATCCGATTAAAAAGATATACGTTTTTTATAAGATTCTTTTTAAAGGAAATTTTTACTTTAAAATACAGATAAAGATGATAAAGATAAAAGCTCTTGTAATACGTGTAGAGGTTATTAGAGATATCATATTGTAGAACTTTAAATGTTTACAAAAATAAATTTGTAAAAGTAGATTTCTATGTATTCCTTTTACAAAGGTCAAAGACCTTTATAATGTCATAAATAAGAACACTTCTACATAAAGTATTATTACAGATCTTCTAGCTTTAACATCAACAATTCAGTTTCACAGAAGAAAAAAATATACATTATCTTTTCTTGCTGTTAATCATTCAAAATCTAAGAAATTTCACTACATATTCAGGTTAAGATTCTACAAAATAACATCTTTGTATTGAAGCATGTATCAATTTTTCTTAGCGTGCTGTGCTTATAATTAATGTACATTTTAAAACAACACCACCAACAACAACGACAAAACAACATTTGTTTCGTTCCAGGCATTTAGAAATGATTCGATTGATTGAAATTATTATTTAAGCTACGAAAAAGTGCAATTTTTATCTCTGATAACCTCTACATATTTGATTAAAAAAAACGGAATCTATCTATTTATATCTACACTGATTTTCTTATATAAATGTTTATTTACATTTTCACTGTTGTTTACATTCACTCTGTGTGGTGCCCCTCTCAAGTTAACTATTAGAGAAAAGACAACAGCCTTATACTGCTAATGAGAACTTCAAACACAAATTACACTTTTCATTCACACCGCTTCTTGCACTGTAGGCCGGTGATAGTTTAAGCTTTTACTGCTATAATATATTAACTGATTGTCAACGACTACAATCAGATGCAAATAATTTAGTTTCTAAGTAGAAAATTTGGGAAACAAACTTCACTTCACTCTTAAGTTACTAATCAATGGAACATAATTTTATAGAAAGTTGTTTTTGTTTTTCTTAGAAAATGGGGCTTTAACAAGGTTATAATTATGTAACATTACATTTTATAGACTTTCTATATAGCCACTCTTTTCTGATTTATACAAGTTAGACAGGAAATAACATAGCAAACTTACTTAAAGTTGATATTTTTATTGTCGTCTATAAAATACCAAACGTTCTAACGGTTTTTCATTTCATTTTCAAAAAAATCGGACTAAATTTCAGATCTTATGTTTTACATGTAGCTACAGTTTAGCGGTTATTAAGAAGCTGTTTTTAATCAGATATCATTTCATGTTTGAAGCTATATCTTATTTTATTTTTATATGAAATTTATTAACAGTAAACTTATACTGATTCCATTATCTTTTGGTCAATTTTTGAAAATGTTGTGTCTGTCATTTAACACAAACTAGTCACAGGCGGCAGTATCAGTGTTTGGACACCCCACCCCTATCTGCCCCTGGACCCCTACTACAACCCTGAAAAAAAAAATCAACACTCTAAGGCTTACTATAAGGTACCAAATACAAAACCACCGATGAAATTATATAAAAAAAAAAATAATTTTCCACTATCAAAATTATAGTTATAGAAAGGTGTAAAGCCTACTATATGTCCATTTGCCAAACAATGTGGAACACGGGAAATCGTCGTTTCGGCGACTGAGGCGCATTCCGGCGGGATTTCGCTGCATCATTCATTTACATCAATAAAAAGAACTTGAATTCCACAGCTTACTTAATTCAAGTCCAATGAATATCAATATTCTATCGATTTTTTCTATTTCACGGTAATTTTTGACATGTCGTTGCCATTTTGGATTCTGATACCTGTGTGTTATACGCGATCTGATTGGACGTCCAATTTGGCTCGTCCAATCAGATCGCGTATTTCAACCCAGGTATCAGACTGCAAAATGGCTACGACAATTAAAAAAATACTGTGAAACAGAAAAAATCGGAATGATAGTGATATTCGTTGGACTTGAATTACATAAACTGAGGAATTCTAGTTCTTTTTATTAATGTTAATGAATGATGCAGCGAAATCCCGCCGGAATGCGCCTCAGTCGCCGAAACGACGATTTCCCGTGTTCCACATTGTTTGGCAAATGGACATATAGTAGGCTTTACACCTTTCTATAACTATAATTTTGATAGTGGAAAATTATTTTTTTTTTATATAATTTCATCGGTGGTTTTGTATTTGGTACCTTATAGTAAGCCTTAGAGTGTTGAATTTTTTTTCAGGGTTGTAGTAGGGGTCCAGGGGCAGATAGGGGTGGGGTGTCCAAACACTGATACTGCCGCCTGTGAAACTAGTATGCTATTATTTAAGGAGGACAATGGTTTATTGTTTAAAAGACAATTTATTACCAGATTATGTTCCAAACAAGCATTTTGGATGATTTCTTTAAATTCAAACAATATTTTCTTTTCTGCAGCAAAAATACAGCATTATGCACTTTAGCTGACACATCAAATAATAATATATTTGTGATATATGTCTTATTTGTGTTTGTCCCCAATATAATAATAATGCCATAATATTTTGGACAAACACAAATATGCTACTGTCTCCGACCCACTATTCTATTGTTATTCTAATAACATTTATCGTGATGGAAATATTATGTTGGTTTAGTTTAATTTCAATATTGTCATTGAGTCAATAGTCACAATTTTGATAATATACATGTAATATATACATGTAATATCATACTTTGTAATAGTAGACAGAGCACTGTGTATAACTTTTAAGTTTGTATATGCACTGATTTTCCTTAAAAGGAGATATTGTATTCAAAATTGGTATACCGCAAGCCTTGAAGACACTGTATGGGATTGCTTTTTGACCTTTGATGGTCACTGTTACTAAACTAAAAATAGACATGAGCCACCGCTGAGCAGGGGCAAAGCTCGACTTTTTAACTGTTTCTAAAAGCAACATAACAAACGGTTTTACCAAATCTTTTAAAAGGAAAAGTTTTTCCTTTTTAATTTTTATAGATCTGTAAAATCACACTTATTGTTTTGTCCAAGTATGACTTCTTTCCATTAATAAATGACAAAGTTAAGAAAATGAAAAAAAAAAATAATTTGAAAAATTGAAAATCATGGTCATTTAAAGGTCATGGTCATGTCTAAATTATTCATCATGTCTGTTTGATGACATGTTTTGATATGAATCAAGTCCTTACATAAATAAAAAATAAACATGACAACCAAAATTCAATACTTTGACCTTGACGGTCGTACAAAGATTGAGCTTAAGGTCAGTTCAAATTTTAGGATGTCATGTCCAAAATGTTGTTTTAATTGCCAGAGTATGAATACTACCTACTGATTGATTACAAAAGTACAGCCAATTTTAGCAATAATCAGTGAAAATAAAATAATTTGACCTTCATGGCCAAGGTCAATTTGAGTATGATATACATGAAGGTCGTCGTGTCTTCATTTGAGTTTTATTAATTTATAGATAACAAAGTCATATTCAGGTGCACAAAAATCAAAAGAAATGAAATTTTCAATATGACCTTCAAGGTCAAGGTCATTTCCGAATGAAGGTCAATGTCTGTCTGGTTGATTTGAAGGACTATCCTAAAAGATTATTATGATGAAGTGTGAAGACAATTTATTTAAAAATAACAATTATAGCAACAACAAAAAAGGCAAATTTTTTATATTTGACCTTGAAGGTCAAGGCCAATTGTGAATGAAGGTCAAGATCAGTCTGGTGTACTTAAATGTCTTGTCTCAACAGTTGCCGTGGCCAAGTATGATGACAATACACAGTAATGACCAAGTTACAAGTTAGCTGATGGCAACGGCAACGCGGTATGAGAAAAAAAATTTTTTTTTTTATTATTACTTTAAAAATAGAAAGGCTTTTGCCCCAGGGGTTAGGTCAAGTATTTTATTAAAAAATGATGGCTTGTGATGTTTGTTTTACATGAATGTTACATGATTTTATACAGGTCATTCAAAATTTGGCTATTTTTTCTTCATATTTGTCATACGTTAAGAACACCTTTAACTATGGCTTAAGTTTTTATTATGATAATTTATGTTTGTTCTTAGTTGAAGGGAAACAAATTTGTTATAACAACCAACGATGAGGTAGATGTGTGTAAAGAAGCAATAATGTCTGTAACCCAAAAGGCAGAGGAGTTTAAACAAATGGTTGAAGATGAAAAAAATGAAGTTAGATACGTAATCGACCAAGAAACGGTTAAAGCTAAGGAAAGTATACAAAAATGTCAAAATGATGCAGTAAAGGAATTCAACGAACACAGCGAAATTCTATACGAAAGAGTAAAAAACCTGGAAACAGACGTACCTGACAAAATAGAGAAATTAGAAACAGACATTTCTGAAAGAGTCGGCAAAGTGGAATCAGACATTTCTGTTTTGAAATCAGACATTTTTTCTGTGAAAGAAGTATACCATTCTTGTTATAACATATCACTTTGATTATACATATCTATCTTATCCTCATCTGACCGCTGTCAAAGTTAGTGTTCGTGATCAACTGATGCCTGTCTCTTGTCATGTGTGCGTGTGTTCTGGATGATAGCAGTTTAATCACTTATTCAATAATAGCCAAACTTACATAAAAGATTACTACCTCAGTCTGCTTTTTCATGAATAAGTTTAATGTCAAAGTTTTGATCTCTTAAAGAGGTATATTTGCATTGTTTTTGATCCCTTAAAATGACTATTTGCATTGCTTTTTTCCACGTTTCTTTTACGGTTTAGAAAAAACTTCTCGAGACTAGCGCGTTGTTGCCATATCATGCTTCTTCTTTTTTCTTTTTTTTGAAAACTTTTTGTAGCAAAAATATCTGCATAATTATGTAACAGTTAATATTAATAACGAGTGGATAGACAGTCCTGTGGTTTGGCAGTTTCGCATGACAATGGTTTCGTAATACATGTATATGTTAGTTAAAGTCACTTAAGTGAGCGATTTATAGCCATTATGATCATTTTGTTTAATTTACAACTTCCGTTATGGTTTAACACAAATTCAAATTATTTATAAAGCGTAACTTGTCGTGTAAACATGTTGCTTGTAACAGTCTTACAATATCTTAGTTTAAATGTATGTTTAAAATATATTCAATTAAATGAAATTAATATGATCATATCTAAAATGACAGATTTGTCATATGTTGCTTTCAGAGAGTGGAGTCACTAGAAAGCAAAGTTAGAGAACTAGACAGTAAATGTGATATATACAAGAGGCATTTAGATTACGTCAAAGGGAAACAAGGTAAACATTTCTTACAATTATTAGCCATATTTTGGAGTAGTTCCTTATGATTAGGACAAAAGTTTGAACAATATATTTTCCCTCTAGATGAGAATTTTTTGGAATTTACGTTTTCTAACTGGTAACCTTCATCAATAATATTGCATGTCAGCTTATATGTAAATTTCCACCAAAATTTCAAGGAATTATTAATTAACCTTCACTATGTAGCAACTGTATTTTTTCGATTGATATCTTTGTAAGGGCAAAAACAATTTTTACATAAAAACCCTTTCATAGTCTGAAAGTAAAAAAATTATTGCAAATAATTAAAAAAGGGGTTTTTTTTGTGTAAAAAATTTTAATATTTTAATTTTATATAAAAAGAAATAAAAAAAAAATGATTTAATACGTTTTATTTAAACATTTAAAAATATGATTAAAGAAACATTTTAAAAGTAAATCTGCTTACCATTTCTTGATAATGATATACTTTAAAACATCCGGGCATATTGATGTAACAATAAACATACAATAATGAGACTTCCATTGACTATACTACTTACTAACTTGAGTTGAGCATTTAAAGCATTCCTGTCATAAAAGCAAAATATCGACAATCATCTTAATAACACTTAAAATAACTGCCAATAACCTAGTAGACGATCTTATATTGTCCGCACTGTCTAGGAAGATTTTACTTTTTTCACAGAGTTACAAGCCCAACTTGTTAAATATTACAAGAAGCATTATGTAAAGACATCACTTTCACCTTTGAAGCAACAACAAGATGACATTAACATTAAAGATGTATATGTAACCCCCGAGATAGAAGTCATTGAGGAAGAAAAATGTGTGAATATTGATAAAAATACCACAAAGAAGCCAGGGAAAAGATATACAAAAGGATATCATGAAATCTTTCAAACAAAAGGACAGCAACATAAAAAGATATATATATTAGGCGATGTTGGAACAGGAAAGAGTACATTCTGCAAAATGATGATAGAAAACTGGTGTAACGCTGTGAGTGGAAGGACCAATGAATCGGTTTGCAATGAGAATGACCTAGAAAGATCAGAAACCGTGTCCAGTGATATAAATATGGCAAATGAGTTTGATGATGTCTGTCAGATGGGACAATATGAATTTCTTTTCTTTATCCCACTACAATATATGGCAGGCTTAAGGTCTGACGACGTTGTTGATATGATTAAAGAATTAACAAGACATCTCACTTCAGATACGGATTTGATTGACCGAATATTTCAGGAAGATTCAATGCGTTGTCTTATCATTATTGATAGTTTGGATGAATGGAGGCCACCTAAAGATGTTGTGCGTAGACCACATGTTAGCTACGGGATACCAAACGGAGACAGAGCTAAAGACGCAACAGTCCTTACATTATCAAGACCATCAGCAAAAGGAATTCTTAATTTAAAAAACTCAGAAATTGATCACAAATTACATTTATTAGGTATATGTATTAGCTCACTGAAACCATTCATCGAACGATATATTTCAAAGACAGCCTCAACCCAAAAGTCTTACAATGAATTCATTACAATTATTAAAAGAAAGCAAGTTGGTCATATAGAGAAAACACCGTTGCTTTTACAGCAAATACTGTGGTTATATTGTTATGGAATTGATATGGAAATTGGAAAATCTGTAAGTAAAACTTACTGTCAGATTTTGAATATAATGTGTGGTTGGTCAGACCACAAAGTTGACGGAAATGATGTACGAAATGAGGTAATAGGAGATGAAAATATTTTTTTGCCTGAAAATATGCAAATTCCTAGATTTAGCAAACGAGTTTTATTTCTTATGGGTGCTACTGCATTTGACATTTTGACTTCCGGCTCGATTAGAAACATATTTGGGCGACAGCATCTTCTGGAGAATGGACTATTTGTAGATGATGTCACTAAGCTACTAAAATTTGGTATCCTTAAAGAAAGCAACTGCTTTGACCCAACACAGGAAGATACACAATTTTCTTTCATCCACATGTCTTATCTCGAGTTCTTTGCCGCTTTGTATGTGACCTCAAATGATAACACGAAGGAAACCAAATGTTTGAGAGAAAAAGGAGATGAAAAACAGGAAGTTTTAGAAAAGCTTTTTGGTACATGTAAATCTGCTAGTGACATATTACAGTTATCTAATGTTATAAAAATGGTCTGTGGTTTGTCTCCCATCCTGATTGGTGATTTGTCTAAGCGGATATCATGTATTGTGAATGAGGATGTACATATTTTATATCTTAGAAGACATGGATATAAAATGTCTTTCAGGAATGATGAGATTATTCAGATACAACGTCTTATGGTAGAATGTCTCAAAGAGTGTGGCTCTTTTGATAATACAATGATCAGTATCAGCGATCTATGCATAAATGATATTGAACCCAGTATACCTCTACAAAGAATCAACACAAATGACGTGATTTCTCTGAGTTTTGAAGATATAACAAGAAAACATGTAGTGGACTACATCACACAATGCAAGCAATTGCAACATGTTTATATTAAACATGTCTCCTTCAGTTATGAAGAACTTTCATTCTTATCACAGATAGAGTGTGTTAAACAATTGACATTGCGTGGGGTAAAGGTTGAAGATACTTTACAACCTGGTATAATTGACCTCTCTAGCCAGAAACAGCTTCAGATACTTGAGCTTATCTCCTGCATGAATATTAGAATTTCTTACCTTGTTACTGAACATCTTGAGCAAGTGTACATTAAAGACTGTCCTAACGTATTAGATTTTAAACTTTTATCAAATGCCATCAGACTGACTGATGTTTACATTGAGGCGTATTATAGAAATTGGGAAACATATCATCAACATCATATCATTGATATGTCTAGACAGAATCATCTCAGAAAACTTACAATCGTTAATAATCCTGGTATAGAAATTACAGGATTAAACTTTGAACAACTTGAAGAGGTAAATATTCAATATATATATGAATGTAACAATTCAAAAGATCAGAAACTTTTATCGTATTCAAGCAAAAACATGGAACTTCACGTTAAAAATCACACGACCAGTGAAATAGCACTTATACCGTTATTGCAAAAGACAACTTTAAGACAGGTGACATTGGATAACGTTAAATGTGACCAGGAGAAACATCTTAATATTGATCTGTCTGGACACAATTATCTCCAAAAACTTACGCTGATAAAGTGTCCCGGTATTGTTATTACAGGATTAAACACTGAACAACTTGAAGAGGTAAATATTCAATATAGATATGAATATAACAATTCAAAAGATACGAAACTTTTATCGTACGCAAGCAAAAACATGGTACTTTACGTTAAAAATCTCACGATTAGTGAAGCAACACTTATACCGTTATTGCAAAAGACAACTTTAAGACAGGTGACATTGGATAACGTTAAATGTGACCAGGAGAAACATCTTTATATTGATCTGTCTGGACAGAATCATCTCCAAAAACTTACGCTGATAAAGTGTCCCGGTATTGTTATTACAGGATTAAACACTGAACAACTTGAGCACCTACTCATCGACAACGATAATCATTATTTACATTCTAACGCTACTTTACCAGCATTAGAGTTTGAACTTCCATCAAGTGCCAGAAAACTCATAAACCTTTACCTTTGTGGTCAAACTGTTAATACAAAAACATTGGAAATATTACAACAGAAAACTTTAAGACAATTGAATATGATACATGTATCTGGAGATCAGCACGATATACATGTAGATCTATCTAAACTAAAGCATCTTCAGATTTTAAAACTGTCAGACTGTAAAAATATTAAAATAAGTGGCATCAACACTGAACAACTTGAATCAGTACACATTATTAATTGTAAGTGTGTGTTTGATTTTGATCTTTCATCAAATGCAAGTAAGCTTAGTGAAATCAATCTGAAATGTCTTACAGGTAATATGGCATCACTGGTTTTATTAGTAGAACATGCACCTTTAAGACATCTTGCATTGATTAATGTTAGTCATTGTCAGCCTAAAGTTGAAGGTCAAACGCATGAAATACATGTAGATCTTTCTAAACAAAACCATCTTCAGATTCTTAAGATGTCAGACTGTAAACAAATTAAAATTAGTTATCTCAACACTGAAGAACTGAAAGAGGTACACATTAGTAAGTGTAAGTGTTTGTTTGATTTTGATGTTTTATCAAATGCATGCAAGCTAAGCGAAATTCATCTGGAAGGTCTTACTGGTAATATGGCATCACTAGTTTCTTTAGCAGAACATGCCTCTGTACGACAACTGACTTTGATAGGTGTAACTCATTGTCAGTCTGGAGTTGAAGGTAAAATGCCTGAAATAGATGCAGATCTTTCTAAACAAAACCATCTTCAGATTCTTAAGCTGTCAGACTGTAAACAAATTAAAGTTATTGGGCTCAACACTGACGAACTTAAAGAGGTACACATAAGTAAGTGTAAGTGCCTGTTTGTTTTTGATATTTTATCAAAGGCAAGCAAGCTAAGGAAAATTTGTTTGGAAGGTCTTACCGGTAATATGGCATCACTGTTTTCGTTAGTAGAACATTCCTCTTTAAGAGAACTGACTTTGAAAGGTGTAACTCATTGCCAGTCTGATGTTGAAGGTCATATGCATGAAATGCATGCAGATCTTTCTAAACTTAACAATCTTCAGACTCTTAAGCTGTCAGACTGTAAAGAAATTAAAATTAGTGGTCTCAACATTGAAGAACTGAAAGAGGTACACATTAGTAAGTGTTTGTTTGATTTTGATATTTTATCAAATGCACGCAAGCTAAGCAAAATTCACCTGGAATATCTTACTGGTAATATGGCATCACTGGTTTCGTTAGTAGAACAGGCTTCTTTAAGACATCTGGCATTGATAGGTGTTACTCATTATCAGTCTGAAGTTGAAGGTCAAATGCATAAAATACATGTAGATCTTTCTAAACAAAACCTTTTGGAGGAACTGGAGCTGTCAGACTGTCAAAATATGAAAATAAGTGACCTCAACAGTGAATACCTTCATTGGGTACACATTGGACAATTTCCTGATATATCAAACATTAACCTTTTAGCAAATGCCAGAGAACTGAGCACACTCTGGTTTACAGGTAAAAAAATAGGCGACAGATATCAATTCAGAAAACACGAAGGTTATGTAATACATTCATTACATCGACTTAGAACACTCAAACTACAGAATGTAGATATTGATGCTTACGCTCTTACTTTAATACCAGAGATGTTCTTTCTTAAAAATATTTTTCTAGAAGATACAAACATGAGTATATACACGTGGCGTGCATTTGTAGACAGTATTCTTACTCTCCAACAATCTGTTATCATCGAAGTGTTTGATTCACGTTCATTCCTTAATGAAGAACAAATAGTGAAACATCGCTATGTTAAAAACAACACATTGTTTAAAATGACACAGGATAAAGGAGCCCTTTGTTTTTGCTTTCAACGGAGAGAGCCTGAATGAAGAATATAACGTTATTATACTTAATTGGGTATGATAGATGACATTTAATATGAATCAACACCAACAGATCAGGTCATACAATATGTTAACATTCAAAAAGATCAGAATATAACTCATTTTTTGTTAAAAAGAATTAAATTAGAAGCAAACTGTTTCATTTTCCAATGTATAAAGTTTGAATTGTGTCCCTATCGTTTGGTATTTATGCACAAAATGTGCATGGTACATTGTTGCTGTTAATAGTAAGATTTTTGTTTTAAAGAAATCAATAAATTATTGACTAAACGCTTTGTTTTTCCTAAATTATATTAATAATATATGATGATTCCTATGGAATTTGAATTTTTTGTATTAATATAATTTTAGAAAATTGTGAAGGACACACGTTATAAACATTTAGTATGGGAATTTCAAATGATACAGCTGAGAGACAGTGGATATATATTTGAAAACTATTATACAAGGACAAATTGCTTTTGTTGTACTAAAATGAACATGAACATGGTGCTTCCTTTATGTATATAGTTATAGTGACATTGACAGAAGGAAAGTATTTAAGTAACAATGACATAATATACATGTATTATTATATGTTTGTCCGTATACATAATACGCGAAATTACTTTTTTTCATTATTGTTTCGAATTATTTGTAAATTGCAGGAATAGTGTTTGAAATTGTTTTTGTTCAATAGAACTGCAATATTTCAAATGAATCGTTACACTATTAATTGTACATTGGCGTTGATTTATCTCATAAGTAAATTGACTGTTTTCTTAAAGGGAGACACAGGCAAAAGTGACATTTCAAACCCAAAGTATATAGAATTTATACAGAATTCATGCTGGGACTTTAAAAATTGTCATCTAAGTACGATTTAAGTACATAAGATCATTTTAATATTTTTGTCTTTAATTTGCATGGGTATTCGTTTAACATAATTTTAACCAGTTGTACATATGTTCGTGTTCTTTTGTAAGATTTACAAAATTAAAATGTACTCTAAATTTTGCAAATTCTTACAAAGAATATAAATAAATATAAAGAGTATACAACAATATCCTCTTACCTCTGGCTTAGAATGCTGTGGATATCAATTGTCAATTATTTCATATTTTGGTGATATACATAGAAAATCATATCATGTTTTGCTGATATACGTAGTAAATTATTTCAGTTATATGTGATATAAATAGTAAAATCTGTCATTTATGGTGATATAGTCAATTATGTCTTATTTTTGGTAATTGATATAAATAATTTATTCATCATATTTTGATTATATAAATAGAATAGTCAATTACGTCATATTTAGTGATACAAATAGCAAATAAATTTTATCATATTTTCGCAATGTAAATAGTCAATTAAGTCATATTTTTGTGATATAGATAGTCCATATTATGTTATATTTTGGTGATATAAAAGTCTATTCTGGCATATCTTAATGATAGAAATAGTAGTTTTTCATATTTTGGTGATGTACATAGAATCGTCAAATCTGTCATATATTGGTAATTGAAACAGTCATATTTTTGTAATATAAATAGTAAACTCTGTCACATTTTAGTGATACAAATAGTAAATACTTTCATGTTATGGTAATACGGATATAAGTAGAACAAACAATTATGTCATATTTTGTTGATATACATAGCCAATTCTGTTATATTTTGGTGATATAAATAGTCAATTCTGACATATATATATTCTCTATTAGGATATTCTCTCACATGTTGGTGATATAAATGTCCAATTGTCCATTCTGTTAAATTTTTAGTGATATAGCTAATTATGTCATATTTTATTCAAAATGTCACATTGATTGTGGATATCTATGCATTATCAATCTTTAACGTCTCTCAATTTCCCAAATATTTATTTTCTTCTCTAGAGGCGTGTCATTTTAAAAAAAAGTATTTGCTGTATAAAGTGAAATGAAAAATATCGGCTAAATGCAGATATCATCTTAGTCCTATTTTTTATTTTATATCTGTTAATAACATTGTTTGAAATACGTTTGATTTAGTAATTGTTTGATATTAAGCTATCTTCTATTCATAGAAAAATCTGGATGAAAGGCTGTGAATTAACATTAATTTTGTGAAAAGCTCTGAACAAAACCCACACAGCGTATTTTAGAGAATTGTGGTTCAATCCTTGAAGCAAAGTGATACCATGAAAGTTTATTTAATTTTATTCCAAATAATTCCATAATTACCTCACATGTAATCATTTGTTAGTTCTACCACAAAATATCCGGTGGTGGTTAATAAGTTTTGTTCAGTGCATGTGAAACTAAGACAATGTATTGATATTATACTATTGTCGAGATTTGCATGTACATGTACCTATAATGCACAAATATATTGACTGCTATTGATGTTTAACATTTATTTTGTCTGTAATATAATGTGTTTTGTTATCATATGACACTGAAGTGTATAATTATTATATACGAGGGTTGTCCCAAAAGTCCGTGACAAATTTTATAGCCGGTTCATTTTTAACGCCAATAGAAAATAATTCACACATATAACCGTTAAGTTTATTATTTAACATTACAACAAATCATTTTCAAAAAATTTACCCTAGTTACTTAGAAATTTTCAGTATTAACGACATTGGTTTGAGTTGCCGGCGCACGTCAAATAATTTTGTTATGAATAGGCTGAAATTAATTACGTATATTTCAAATATCTGATGATGTGTCTGCACAAGGTCACGTTGACTTCCTCTGCTGCTATGTTTATATCATCTCTGAATATTTTAGTTAGATAACTTAAAAAACGAAAAAGATACGAATAAATGAAAATATCTCATATAAAATAGGAAAGTTAAAATGGCGACGTTCGAAGAATTTGCGGCGCAGTGAACATGTCACTCAGGTTTCATGACTATTTCGAGATGACACATGTAACGATTTTCAACAAATATACCAAATATAACAGTTTAGCAACATATTCTGAGCATTTGTGAACAAAAGGCATAAACGGAACCAGAGTTTTGCGCTACAAAAAGCGAAAATAAGGAAAACACGGATAGGAAGACCGATCTTCGTCGCCTATTTCCTACAGCTAACAACAGGAGTAACGAGACCGGAAGTTCGCGTATAGCAAAAATTAATGTATGCCATCCAAACATTTAACAGACATTAACAACCACATGATTTAAGTCAGAAATTGACGATTTATGGGTACCATTATTGCGTTGAAAGCCATTGAGGGTATTTGAGAAAGGCACCTTATATAGATTTAACGCCGTCTTTGGCGTTGGACGTGCGCCGCGATTCAGTTAGTTGCCATGTTGTTTATGGTATATTTTTGTTGTTTGTTGATATTTATCTATGAAAATTTGTGAAAATGTTTAAATTATATGGGTTCATAACATATCAAAATATCAAATTCGTACCTGTTTTACTTAGCTTTTAAACAATCTTGTCACAGAATATTGGGACAACCCTCGTATTAACTGTTATGTGGTCAGCAAAAAGATTTCTGACATAAAATAAAGTAATAATAAAGCCTCGAAATTGATTCGAGTACATGAATCAAATACGCCAAACAGTGAGCATGTGTATGACAAAATAACATACATTGTGAATTTCTTATTTTGTAACTGTATGTGTACAAGTTAAACATACATTATGTTATTAGAGTGAGAATACACATATATAGAAAAGAAATCCTTTGTTTTGTATTTTAAAAATTCGGTAGTAGAATTTGACGACTTGGGTATGACATAAAATAATCCGTATTTCACTGAGATAATTGCTTAAAACTAGTCATGTTTCTCTTAGGTTGGGTTTCATATCGCACCAACACCGTTTTACGGTAAAGGTCATATGACAACTTTCCCATTACTTTAGGCACGAATGAATCTCTTGACTAGAACCACCATCATTCTGCAAGCTACCTGGATATATATATAGCTTCTTCACATGAAAGATTCCAAAGTCCCTGGCGAGATTCGAACCCACAGCGGTAAGAGGCATGACTTTAAGAAAACAACGATATATCACTTCTATATCCCATGAATTAAAAATTAAAAGATACCTAGTGAAAGGACATTATTGTGAAATTAACAACAACACTTCGCCAGTTTGAAAAAATCGTGAAGAAAAATATCTGAAATACTTGGAGTAACTACATAATTAAAGAGGGACAAACCAAAGAAGGAGATAATTAAGATGTTAGTCTCTAGAACCAATGATTATAGGATCGGATCAAAGCTATGTTTCCACACAATTCATCAGTACTGGTTATTTCCCGGAAAAAAGTTGCTCATGCAACTATGTTTTTAACCGACATCTGACCATATCAAAAGTTTAACAGTATGTACAGTGATGGACATATTGCGACTTTGCAGCTCTATCCTCGGATGACCCTCCCTCCGTTTATTATGCTCCCCGAAAAAATCGGGGGAGCATATAGTCGCCGCCTTGTCCGTCCGTCCGTCTTTCCGTCCGTCCGTCCGTCCGCTTTTCTTGTCCAGGACATAACTTTGAAACAACAAGATGTATTTTAAACTTTGAACTTTGTGCGGGTCATAACTGTAAAAGTATCAGAGGTATCAACATGAAACTGATGTAGGTAGATATATCTCATTGAGTAGGTGTGCAGTGCAGAAGAACCGTAACTCTGCCTTGCCTAATTTTTGAATTATCCCCCTTTGTTTATTTTACACTTTGAACATTGTCCAGGTCATAACTATAAGAGGTATCAACATGAAAATTTGTAGGTAGATAGATGTCATTGAGTAGGTGTACAGTGCACAAGAACTGTAACTCTGCCTTGCCTGGTTTTTAATAATTCCCCTTTGTTTATTTTTACACTTTGGAATTTGTCCGGGACCTTACTCTAAAAGTATAAGAGATATCAACATGAATCTTTGTAGGTAGATAGATTTCATTGAGTAGGTGTGCAGTACATAAGAACCGTAATTCTGCCCTGCCTATGGTTTTTAATTATTCCCCTTTGTTTATTTTCACACTTTGAACTTTCC
>NW_026862584.1:0-37733 GCF_026571515.1 Ruditapes philippinarum
ATTTCTGCTGGTACATCAACATATTATTAACATATCTTTTCCTTTGTAAAAACAATTTTGTGTCTTCTTACATCTAATACATGGTAACCGTTACTAACGAGGCATGCTAATCCCAACTTTATCTTTAATTTTCAAAAATAAGTTGGAGTAACGTATGTTTCACACTCGCTTATTTATGAACTTTATCACGGAATTTAAACTTACATGTAAAATCTACTTTTTTATTTAGGAATCAAATGCACATCATTCTATTGTCATAAAAATGCGATTTTATGTTTTTATATATGCATGTGTAAACAATATAAAGTCTGTTTGATAAAAGTAACGTTTGTTTCACTGTGGTTACTTAAACAAGTAAAAACACGACCAAAGTTAACAAAACTTACTTACTAATGTCAAATAGAACTTAATGTTGATGTTATACGTGCTTTCTGACTTCAATTTCCCTTTTGATAAACTTACTTTAAAAAGTCGATAACGTATGTTTCTGTAACGTATGTTTCATTTTTACATTGAAAGTGGGTTAAAAATGACGCAAGACCGTTTAAGCCGCCATAATTTGTGGTTAATATATCAGAGTTACACACATGTTAATTTTCTTTCTTGTTTGGATTCTTCTTTGAATGGATTGGCTCTTAAATAATGGTAACGTATGTTTCTTTTTAAAGTGCTGTTGAAAAGATATGAATAACAAGAGCTGTCCGTAAGACAGCGCGCTCGACTTTTTTATTGCTTGCCAATAAAAAAAGTTTTTGCAGTAAAAGGCAATACAAGAATCTCTGTATTTTTAAAGTGAACAATGGCCATGAGCATTAAGATATTTAGTGAAGAATTATTTTACTGAATTGTGTGATACCCTTGAACACTGCAGCAAAGTTTGAAATGTTTAAGTCAAAAGAGGGCTGGTAAGAAAGAAAAAAAAACTAGTTGTTTGATACCCTTGAATATTACAGCAATGTTTATATGACATAATTTATGGTAAAGTGAACAAGTGGATAGGAATGAATTTTTTTAGATTTTTTAAGTTTTTTAGTGCTTGCCTATAATACAAAACATTGACAGTTAAGGGCCATAATTCAAATAAAATCTTTGACAGAATTACCTTCTTCTCTGGACATGTTTGGGAATCATGATTGTAAACAAGTATTCCAACTTTCAAATTAATATCTCAAACAGTTCAGTCAAAAAGTGGACTGGTACTAAAAACTTAACCAAGATTCTAAGTCGATAAAAGGCCTTAATTTTTAAAACAAATCCTTGACAGAGTTACCTTCTCTTGCGTACAGATGGGGGTAATGATGTGAAATAGCATTAAAAGTTTCAAAGCAATATCTCAAAGGGTTAAGGCAATAAGTGGATTTTTACCCATATTCAATGTATTTTCTAAGTCAAAAAGGGGCATAATTCTGTCAAAAACCTTGACAGAGTTATGTCCTCTTGTCTGTTGATGAAGGTCGTGATGGTAAACAAGTATGGTCAGTTTCAAAGCAATACCTCCAATGGTTTTGAAATAAAGTGAGGTGGTACAAAAAACTTAACCAAGCTCAATACACTTTCTAAGTCAAAAAAGGGCCATAATTCTGTCAAAAACCTTGACAGAGTTATGTACTCTTGTCTGTAGATGGAGGTTATGATGGTGAACAAGTATGGTAAGTTTCAAAGCCATACTTGTAATACTTCTGAAATAAAGTGGGGTGGTACGAAAAACTTAACCAAGGTGTGACGCCAACGCCGACGCCGGGGCGAGTAGGATAGCTCCCCTTTTCATAGAAAAGTCGAGCTAAAAAATGAAAATTTCCGAAAATAGAATGATATTTGAGAGGCTGCAAGCTTATTTTTACTTATAATTATATATATGCTGTATTATTAAGCATGCATCGATTCAATTATGTAATTTGGGTTTCACTTCTTATTGTTTTAGGTTTGTCACTATTTATTTATATGCATTTGGCGACATTTGATCATCCATTATACCAATGAGATTTTAACAGTCAAATATAATATTAACCAATAATCAAAGTGCATATACACACAGCAATGACTAATTGCACATGTTTCGTTTATTCTGGAACTTATTTTTCTGAAACACAATTTCAAAGTTGAAAATTCTAGGTGGCGACAGTAACGTATGTTACATTTTAGGGCATTAATGGTACTTGTAAAAGAAAAATAACAGATAGAAATGTAAAACTGAGAGTGTCCCTATTAGACAAAGTGGCAGCCACCTTTCTAACGACATTTTGACCTCAAGAAAAACCTTCGTATAAGAGCTACCCAGTGGAACATCAAATGCTGTGTCTTATTGAGAATGAGCGAATATGTAGGACCCCAGTAACATTTTGGCCAATATTTCAATAAATAAATGAAAAGTAAAGAAAATGTATAACATTGAAAACATGGTGAAATCATGCTAGACAGCCTACCTAACTTTGTTCTGTCCTACAAGTTTGTACCAGTCCGTAGACAGGTTTTTATTTCATCAGTACTAGTAGGGTGACCTACTAGTAGGCCTACTCTTATTTTCTATAACACATGCATCAAAAATCGTCTGTACTGTATAGTTTTGAAGAAAACAAAACAAATACAACAACAGCATAGTGTTGAGTAGCTTAGTCAATGCGGTAAACAATGCGTTTCATAATTATAATGGAACTTTATTTACAACGAACAATTTATATCATTTTACATTGCGATATAATAATGATGGAATAAAATAACAACAAAAAACTTACCAATAAAACAGCAGCTTATGTCATTCATCGTGTGTTAGGTCATGTGTACACAGCGCCTCACCAGTCCGTGTAATGATTTACTGATGTTAAATTGTAGAGTCGACTGTTCCATTGTAATACACGGGTACATCGGGTCTCATGCCGATGGTTTAAATTTGCAAATTTTATTCTCTTTTTTCTTAAAATACAGTTTGATAAAAAGATGATTTGCAAAAAGTGTCTTTCAATTTTAAATTTTCTCACCGGAGATGATAAGGAAATCTTATTGCAGTTCAAGGCCGCCTTAAGGTAACACCCCTTATATCAAAAGCAGAATGAATTGGGCCAGTTTCAATTAACGCGTCGCGCGCCGTTTTTGTTCTGCTAATTATAGCACAGTGACACAGGCATGCAAACTTCCAGGTTAATATTTCGCCATAAACTGACATTTGGAGAAGAATTATGAGGACATGTTCAACAACATCCAAGCTGAAGAAGTAGAGGTAATCGACTTAGATTTATAACTGTTTAGGATTATTTTACATATTTATTATATATAAACACTTTCAGCTTATCTGGAAACTGCCCGAGTATTTTTGTCCAACTGCAGGAACTTTAAAATTGAACAATACATTTTACTGCATGAAATTCCAATTTCTAAAATTTAATCAGTTAATAATTTTAGGGGAAAAAAATACTAATTAAAGTAGATCTATATATACAGTATAAATAATTTGAGATTTATTCACATAAATCATTTACATTTTATTGATGTTAATCATGAAGAGAATAATCTAGTATTATATATTAGATCATAATAATGGATAAATGGAGGAAATTCATTTTTTTCTATAAATTAAAGTTTTTCAATACACTGTTGGTTATATGCTGAAGTTATAATAAATATTACATGAGTGACAGGATCGAGCCACAAGTGAAGTAAAATAGTTTTCATATATGATATCACAAGATAAATAAGAAAAATAGATAGTAGATTAAAGAAAAAACTTGAATTTTCTATTATCAGGGATTTTTTTCCAGGATTTTGGGAACATGACCCATACCCATGGCATTGGGAATGTCAGCGTTGTTTTGTTAAAAATTGGGAAAAAATGCATGACTGAAATTTTGCAGTGTTTCAATGAATGCAAACAATCCATGTCGAGGATGGCATCTTTAAACATTTAAGCACTATTACAGTGAAGAAGCCCTTATTTTTTTTAAAGATGTTAGAATTCTTTATTCAATATTTTTATTTTGTAACCTTCAATTGGGAATATTTTCCTGTAGATTGGGAAAATAATATACTATTTTTAATTGGGAATATGACCCAATAACGGCTATAATAAGATTTTACTTTTCTACTTTTCTTCTCTTTTTTGACCTTTATATCACTTTTTCTAATATGCTGTGTATTCTGATTAAGAGTTTAAAATAAGTAATGTGTATTCTGATTAAGAGTTTAAAATAAGTAAATTTTCAACATTGTTTTCCAGTCTGCTCTGCTGATATCCTTAGTTACCAAGATTAGGTGTAATGTAATAATCAGCTCCCCCCCCCCCCCCCGGCTGTCAATAAGAATTTAACAATCTCAACACTTTCTAATACGCAATGTATTCTAATTTAAGAGTCATGTAAATTTTCTTTAACAGTATAATTATAATAATAAATAAAAAAGATTTAAGTGCTCGCCATTTTTATAAGCCAATCACCGATGAGGATTTTTCAATTTAAATTTTCAGGTTTCAAATCTTAATAGAACAGATTTTATATAAACTGGACGTTTTATATTATAAAACACAAATGGGCGGAGCACTAAGCCGGTTAGAGTGCATATTGGATGTTCTTCGTAAATAAGAAAGCTACAGTCGCTTAGCAAGCTCCGCTCCTTTTTAGCTTTCTTATTTACGAAGAACACCCAATATGCACTCTAACCTTATACTTAATGCATTGAATTAACTCATTTATTAATATCTAACATGCATATCTTAATATGTTATTGTTCACTGATTGAAATGATATTGTCTAAATTAATCATTTTGAAATTTTAATACCCAATTTTTTATCATGGCAAATAAACCATTCATCGCTTATAAGTTTGAGTTAATACAGTGTCATAGTTTAACTTAATACTTTGTTATGAAGTAATATAATACTGATATTAAATTATTTGCTTTGATTGGCTAAAGGCAGGTGGTGTCACATTAGAAGTCCTTGTTCACATCTAGTTAATTCTATATATCGCCTTCCAGGAAAGGCAATAATAATCATAATTACCTAAATCATCATCAGTCTATCACCACCAGAAACATCATCATCATCACAGCCACTATCATCAAAATGTCATCACCCTATTAATTATAATCATAATCTGAATGTCATCACTTATATATTCAGACTTAAAATAGGAAAAATGGTCATAATCAGTAATTTTGTGGTCAGTAGTACTTATAATGGTATAGAGTTGGGTACTGCCAGAAAGAAAATACCACGGTATACCACGTTTTTTCCCTAAAAAACACGGTATAAACCATGGTATACCGCGGATTTTCATTGTACGCTATAGGTTTATTTTTTATCTCTAAAATAAGTATCAAGGTAGGCAATGGTATAGAATTTTAAATATCAAAATTAAGCAGATCTATAAAATACAGATTAATCAAAGTATCATTTAACTTTTTTTCAATCAGGTACTTTCGACATCAAATAAGCTGCGCATGTTGACAATCATAAATTAATTGGGTCATGATCAGTTCTTGTTTTTAGCTCCCCTGTCACAAAGTGACATGGTGAGCTGGTGAGCTTTTGTGATCGCTTTTTGTCCAGCGTCCGTCCATAAACTTTTACTTTAAACGACATCTCCTCATAAACCGCTAAGCCAATTTCATCCAAACTTCACAGGAATGTTCCTGTGGTAGTCAACTTGAAAAATTGTTCAAATAATTTAATTCCAAGCCATGGCAACCAAAAGAAAAAACTTAAAATATTAAAATATATCTTCTTTTAGAAAACCGAAAGAGCTAGAGCTAGTCAGTGTCTACCAAGTTTGTTCAAAAAATGCCCTGGGGTGAAAATTGGCCCCGCCCAGGGGGGTGGAAGCAAGTCATTTATTTTCCTTATTTGTATATAGTAAAAAACTTAAAAATCTTCTTATAAAAAACCAAAATAGCTAGAGCTTAGATATTAAGCATTAAACATCTTCTAGTGGATGTCTACCAAGTTTGTTCATATAAAAGCCCTGGGTTAAAAATTGACCCAGCCTTAGGGAGTCATTGTTTTTCCCTTTATGTATATATTGTAAAAACTTAAAAATCTTCTTATAAAAACCCCAAAGAACTAGAGCTAAGATATTAAGCATGAAACATCTTCTAATAGGTGTCTACCAAGTTTGTTTAAACTTGGGTCAAAATGTTGAGCAAATGAGTGCCTCGGTCGTTGCCTCTCTCAACTGTTAAGTTTTAGAACGGTTGACTAAAGTCACTGGCTCATTGCAGGCACGTTATTTATTAGGTAAATAAAATAAGATATTGATAAAAAAAGAGTATCATACTCAAACATGGCACTATCACTTCAGTTAAATGTTTATTTTAATTCCTTAAAGCTCATTGAAATGTTGTACATAAATGTTGTGTTGCCTTGAAAAAGGTGACATATAGGGGTTACTTTTGTTGACGGTGTCGGCGTCCCCTTAAACTTGTCTGGAGCATAAGTCAGTCATTATAAGTCGGATTGACTTCAAACTTGGTATGCATGCTTCTTATAATGATTCGAAGTGCAGTGCGCAAGAACTGGTACTCTGCACTTCTTAATTTTTGAGTTATTGCCCTTTGTTAATTTTCATACTTTATTTTTGTCCGGGCCATTTCTCCTAATGTATAAAAGCTATGGGTTTGAAACTTCATAGGATGATAGATCTCATTTAGAAGAAGTGCAATGCATAAGAAGCGGTGCTCTGCACTTGTTATTTTTTGAGTTATTGCCCTTTGTTAATTTTCATACTTTATTTTTGTCCGGGCCATTTCTCCTAATGTATAAAAGCTATGGACTTGAAACTTCATAGGATGATAGATCTCATTAAAAAGAAGTGCAGTGCTCAAGAACTGGTACTCTGCATTTCTTATTTTTTGAGTTATTGCCCTTTGTTAATTTTTATACTTTATTTTTGTCCGGGACATTTCTCATAAATTATAAAAGCTATATAGACTTGAAACTTCATAGGATGACAGAAACTGCTGCTCTACATTTCTTATTCTTTGAGTTATTGCCCTTTGTTAATTTTTATATTTCATTTTTGTCCTGGCCATTTCTCCTAAACTGTTTTGTTCACAAGGTGATACATCAGACTCGCGGAGTTCTAGTTAAATTAGAAAATTTGAAAACAGTGTGATGTTATTAAAACAAAAAAAAAAGACACAAAAACAAGTCTAAAATTTTCCCCATTGCTGAATAGGCGAATGCATATCTATGCTGTGTGCACGTGGCGTCTACCTAGACTGATTCACAGTTGCCGATTTACCAAAGTAAATGTGTTACGATTTATTTGAAATAGTGTAATCCTATTGGACAAAAAAAAATGATTTCAAAAGTTGTTTGCAAAAAGGTTAATTCAAAGAAATATTGATATACTGACAACAGAAAAGATTTCATTTTGTACATTTTACGGATCTGTAATTGCTTTAAATTAGAGCTAAAAGTACTGGTTTTCCCAGTACATACTGCAGATGTCTCAGACAGTGGTTTACCAGTATACTAGTTGAACCGCGCACCTCTACTGAATGTGGTCATCATCAGAAAATTCAATATCGCCTCTATTACATGTACCATCAAGATCTAAATTATCAACACTTTCATCATTATAATACGAGTACTAACATTATAATCATTGCTTTCATAAATCATCATTTTCATCATCATTATCATCACTTCCATCATCAAAATTATAATTTAAAATCCTCATCATTATCAAAATCAAATACATAATTCAAATCATTTAATATATCTATATTATGTTTATGTGCTTAACAGATATATAGATATATATAAACTTTCAAAAAGAATTGTATAAAAAACTTTTAAGGAAGATCATAATTAATCATATACCTTTATGTTGCATTATTTGTATATTATTGGAAAAAAAATATAGTTTTAATACCAGAAAATACTAAGTTTATTATACTTTTGAATATACATGAAATTTACAAAATTACTTTTAAATTCACCTGTTAAAAAAAAAAGCGTTTAGAATTTTAAAAGGAAATTTTTGAAGTGTACATGTACTGTTATTTGTTATCTCATTAAGAATGTTTTTTATTTGTATTTTGTAGGACCTTTAATTGATTTGGAGACCAAGGCAGAGCTGAGAGCGCAGCACTAAAAGAGCCTGGGGAAAGGCCTGCCTTATTTCGTGGTGGAAGCTTACATGAAAAAGGAAGACATGGCAGTGTTACATGAATGATTATATAATGACAATACCAATTAAAAGATACAGAAAAAGTTTGAGGGTTAGCGTGTTTCATGTGTTCAACTGATTTAACTCAAGTCAACATCTGTACTGTAATGAAGCTTTAGAATTTAGCCTTTCTAAAGAATATTTAGGATCTTAAGTGGATGGACTTGTAAACGCATTTCCAGTAACATTTTGATGTATTCATTATATATAGCTGTGTATGTGTTCTAGAAACATATTATTTCTACCAGCCAATGAAAGAGAGCCATGTCTGTGTGAAAATCTAAGCTAACTGAAATGTGTGAGCAACTCAATAATTTACTAGTTCATGAAACATGCCATGAAAAGAAAACAAATCTAGAAAGGGAGTCAGATATCAAAATAGCAATGAAAGAACAGAAATATCTAAAACTTGCAGAATCCGCTTGATTTAGTCTGTTTGTGAGAGAAAATGTTAAAGTGCAATATCAACTAAATTTGCTGGAATTATCCCAAACGGCAATTATGAAGCCTTGCTAGGATTCATATTACAGATAAAGTTTGCTGGACAGAAATCATGATACAGAAGTGGCTTAGATATATGAGAAAAATATACTTGAAAAATGGAATAGCTTTATTTAAGAAATAATTTAATACGCAAATACCATCTTGTGAATTTGGTTTTCATAAAATAATGAGGTTTTATCTATATTTATCATGTTTATGCATACAAGGAATATGTACCACATTATTAATATAATCACACGCTCAATATTTTTTATGCATGCCCCAGGGCATATAGTAATTGAACTGTCCGTCTTTCTGTCTGTATAAGGATAACCTAAAACAGCAAGTTTTTTCTTGAGTTCTACCTGCACCAATGGCTTCATAATTCACACATTCACTAATCAGTTCAAAGAATACAATCTCCAGGGGCAAGTTACATAACTATGGCTCCCATTTTTACCAAGTTATTGCCCTTTTGAGCACTTTGAAAATGAAATGATTAACCAAAACCGTCAAATTGTATATATCTTAAGTTCAGTTTATACTAATGGCTTCATAATTTTCACAGGTACTTCTCAGTACAAAGTGCATTGATATTGCTAAGTAATATTACTGTGCCATCAATTTTTCACAGTTATTTCCCTTTTTATCACTTTGAAAATAGAGCATAATAATAGTGTATGGTTAACCTTTTCAGGCAAGTTGGATATATCTTAAATTTCTCCTTAATACTTCTTTTACATTGTGATACATTGAGGGATTTTGAAATAACCTGGCACAAATGTGTACCACATCAAGAGGATGTGTCGCATTCATGAACCACGTCCCTTTTCAAAGGTCAAGTTCACACTTTTATTTTGAAGGTTCACACTATCACAACTAGAGATAGGTACACACATTCGTGTCCGGAATATACCTTGTAACTTTGTCATGCATCGAAGGATTTTAAAATAACTTAGCACAAATGTCAACCACATCAAGATGATGTGTTGTGTGTAAAACCCATGTTCCTACCTCCAAGGTGAAGGTCACTCTAATAGTTTGAAGGTACTTAAGGTCATAAGAAGAGTTTGAAGGTACGCATTAGTTTTCAAACTGTAAAGTTGTCATGCATTAGAGGATTTTAAAATAAATGTCTATCACATCAAGATGATGTGTGCATCCAAGACCCTTGTCCCAAGGTGTTAAGTTTGCTATAAATAGTACTTCATTTCACAAGACCAATGTTAAGCAATTAGTTATTTGCATGGGGGTGTCCGTGGCCGAGTGGTTAAGGTCATTGACTTCAAACCACTTGCCCCTCACTGCTGTGGGTTTGTTCATACGTATGAACAAAAACCTGAAATTGAAGTTGTTGCTAATTTATGTGTTATATTTTACTATGATAATAAACACTGCATAATTTCATAATTTTGTGGTTACTTTGAAAACATTTTTTTGTTCATACGTCTGAACAAAACAATTGTTCAGACGTATGAATAAAAATGTGTTTTCAAATAACCACAAAATTATGAAATTATGCAGTGTTTATTATCATCTATGACTATGAAAAAACCCTCACAAGATTTTGTTCATACGTATGAACAAAATCGAAACGGCTATTTTTTTGTCGTTTATTTTTGCTCTGTGAGTTTGTTTTGTTCAGACGTATGAACAAAATTTGTTTCAAAATAACCATAAAATTATGCAGTGTTCATTATCATAATAATAAATTATGTAAGAAAAAACCCTCACAAGTTGAAAAAGAAATTTTGTTCATACGTATGAACAAAATCGAAGCGGCTTATTTTTGTCTTTATTTTCATTGTGCGAGTTGGTTTTGTTCAGACGTATGAACAAAATTTGTTTCAAAATAATCACAAAATTATGCCAGTGTTCATACGTATGAACAAAAACCTGAAATTGAAGTTGTTGCTAATTTATGTGTTATATTTTACTATGATAATAAACACTGCATAATTTCATAATTTTGTGGTTACTTTGAAAACATTTTTTTGTTCATACGTCTGAACAAAACAATTGTTCAGACGTATGAACAAAAATATGTTTTCAAATAACCACAAAATTATGAAATTATGCAGTGTTTATTATAATCTATGACTATGAAAAAACCCTCACAAGATTTTGTTCATACGTATGAACAAAATCGAAACGGCTAATTTTTTGTCGTTTATTTTTGCTCTGTGAGTTTGTTTTGTTCAGACGTATGAACAAAATTTGTTTCAAAATAACCATAAAATTATGCAGTGTTCATTATCATAATAATAAATTATGTAAGAAAAAACCCTCACAAGTTGAAAAAGAAATTTTGTTCATACGTATGAACAAAATCGAAGCGGCTTATTTTTGTCTTTATTTTCATTGTGCGAGTTGGTTTTGTTCAGACGTATGAACAAAATTTATTTCAAAATAATCACAAAATTATGCCAGTGTTCATACGTATGAACAAAAACCTGAAATTGAAGTTGTTGCTAATTTATGTGTTATATTTTACTATGATAATAAACACTGCATAATTTCTTAATTTTGTGGTTACTTTGAAAACATTTTTTTGTTCATACGTCTGAACAAAACAATTGTTCAGACGTATGAACAAAAATATGTTTTCAAATAACCACAAAATTATGAAATTATGCAGTGTTTATTATCATCTATGACTATGAAAAAAACCTCACAGGATTTTGTTCATACGTATGAACAAAATCGAAACGGCTAATTTTTTGTCATTTATTTTTGCTCTGTGAGTTTGTTTTGTTCAGACGTATGAACAAAATTTGTTTCAAAATAACCATAAAATTATGCAGTGTTCATTATCATAATAATAAATTATGTAAGAAAAAACCCTCACAAGTTGAAAAAGAAATTTTGTTCATACGTATGAACAAAATCGAAGCGGCTTATTTTTGTCTTTATTTTCACTGTGCGAGTTGGTTTTGTTCAGACGTATGAACAAAATTGAAATGCTAATTACTTTAATGTGCTATTTTCGCTGTGTGAGTTAGTTTTGTTCAGACGTATGAACAAAATTTGTTTTAAAATAATCACAAAATTATGCCAGTGTTCATACGTATGAACAAAAACCTGCCAATTAAAAAAAAAAAGTTTTGTTCATACGTATGAACAAAATCGAAGTGGCTGTTTTTTACTCTGTGTCAGTTTTTGTTCAGACGTATGAACAAATTTGTTTCAAAATGACCACAAAAGATTGTGATGCAGTGTTCATACGTATGAACAAAAACCTTACAAGTTGAAAACAAAATTGTTCATACGTATGAACAACATTGAAGCGTCTGTCTTATTTATGTGCTGTTTTTCAGTATGTGAGGTAATTTGTTCAGACGTATGAACAAAATTTTGTTAAAAGATACTAAATATTGGTGAACTTATTCAGTGTTCATACGTATGAACAAAATCTTGACAAGTTGAGAAAAAAATTTGTTCATACGTATGAACAAGTTTGAAACTGCATATATTTTTGTTATTTTTTACACTATTCTTGTTTTTTGTTCAGACGTATGAACAAAATTGTTGAAAAATAAAGATATATTACTAAAATTTTTCTGTTTTTGTCCTATTTTGCCCAAAAAGCAGTATTTTTTAGTGTGTTTTTTCAAAGAAATAACTCTAAAACGGGCCAAAAAGAGGGACACTCGGAAAATCCTCTTTTATTCTGGAAGCAGATAAGTGTATTATCATAAACTTAAGAAAATATCAGTTTTATGGTTCACCGTAGCGTTAATACTTTTATTACACACATAATTATACAAATACTTCGCTGACCGTGCAGTAATTGTCATTAAGTTAGTTATTCCCTCTATCTACCAACAGAAGAATATTTCAATTATTGAGTGTTGAAGGAAGAGAAATGTAACAAAAAGATATACACACAGTTGCAGAAAGCCTAGATATATGGAAAATGAGTTTAACTATAAAAAAACTGTAACAAGATACCAAAAACTAAACATTCTTTTTTAAATAAAAATGGTAGCATGACTGATGCATTTTGGACCTTTAAGAAAAACTTATTGCAGGGGTTATGTATTTATGCGTATATGTCTAGATTATATTTTACGGCACTCTTAAGTTCTATTTTTAAAAATATTATTATTTACTCAGTCGCTATGAGATAAAATAGCAGCTTATACAAACATTAAATGAAAAAAGAACCACAGATAAGTAGACCTATTTTCTATTAATACTTTTTAGATTTTCTAAAATGATAATTTTTTTTATACCACATTGTTAGTAAGATCAATAATTGTTAAATTAATAATTTTAGATCATTCGCGCACTTTGTCTTTCCAGAATAATTATTTAAATTGTAAAAAATGACACAAAATGAAAAGCGTTTGAACGCTTTTCACTCAAATCGAGCTATAACGTATAGACATGCCGTATAAAGTATAAACAACCCATTTTCAATTTATTTCAAAGTATAATTCTTAACTATCTTTGCATATATTTCTGTTTAAAGTGCCTTAGCCTCATTTATGTAATCAATTAAATGTTATGTTTTTAGGCTTTTTAACCTCAGTGGAGTCCCTTAAAGATTTACTGATACTTTAAAAAAACACTAGATTTATATTTCTTTAAGTAGGAACAGTTAAACAATTTTATGATAAATTTTGTCTAGAGTACATTTTTTTCTATTCATAGTTAAATCATGCTAGACTGTAAGGTCATTCATTCGCGAGCGATAAAAACTGTCAAGATTGTAATCAGCCATGCAAGCAACATGCAGTACCGCGCAAAGATATTGAGGCATCCATCTGCAAATTAAACGATACGTTTAAAGACATAAAATTGCTAATGGACTCTCTGCAAGAAGTAGCTGAAGAAATACATGTATGTTTCGCCGTTTTAACATTCATTAAAGACATTGGATATACAAACAGAACTTTAACCGTGAAACAAAACAACCCGTTTAACAATCCGTTGATCCAACATACACGTATAATTGTTTGACAGACGTTCACGAGAATAGCGCTAATAGCAGATAATCACGAACACCCCCGAGCAACAATAAAAGTCAGACTTGTAATCTTGACATTGTGGGTTCGATCCCCGGGCTGGTCCACTAAAGTTACTAATCAGTCTCTCGGATTAGACTTTAAATCGAGGTCCCGTGTATGAGAGCTTAAACACTAGGCACGTTAAAGAACCAGGAGAAGCATTTAAAATTTGGGCTCTAGCGAGTATAAATAATCTCAAACGCACACGCGCACGTGCGCACACACGCAAACATACACGAAACAACGAGTTACGCATTTCAAAATATAAGAGTGCTACAAACTGTAATATACTTAACCACCAATCGTCGCTAACCCTATTTACCTTACAAACACCATGAATTTATAAATACAAAACATATTGCTCAAAACTTCAATTGTGCCCAGGATACGCATGAATGAGAGGTTTGTAATACGATGATATGCTATGTTCAGATGAAAAAAGATCTCAAAAATAATTTAGACATTGAATATTCTGACAGTTTATTAGATATTCTGTCACTTGTAAAATTTATCTTTTTTTTGATGAAATTAATTTACGGAAACAATCTAATGCAGATTATATCAAAGTAACTGACTTTGTCTCGACTGAAGTAATTAAATGTAAGGTTAATAACGTTTTTTACGAATATATGTAGATGTGAAAGAGTCGACATGTGCTCAGGAAATACTATGTCGTGGCCACGAGATACTAAGTCGTGCGCACGAGAAACTATGTCGTGGCAATCAGTTACTTTTTTGTGCGCTAGAGATAATTAAGTGGTGCCCACGAGATAATATGTAGTGGCCACGAGCTACTAAGCTGTGCTTACGAGATAATTATGCTGTGCAAACAAGATAATTATCCAATCAGATAAAATTATATAATTATGAAGGTTGTAAACTTAAAAAAAGTCTGGTTAAAATTTTACATGCAACGTTAATCTACTACACTTCTTAAGATATCAACTTTAAACATTGTACATGTATTAAGTATCATAAGAACAGGTCATTATCCAAGACCAATAAATCAGATTTTAATATCTTTTTTTGCACTTTGTTAGAAACATCATGTTATAGGATTGATCTTTATGTAGTCGTACGTACTAATGACCTGTTAACCTTTTCCATACCATAACTTGAGAAGAAATTAGCCCGGGTTTATTTTATTTAGTAATTCGTGTCCACGACTTAGTAACTCTTGGATACGACATAGTACTGTATCTCTTTCGCACCACTTATTATTTTATGCGCACGACTTAGTAACACGTGTCCACGACATAGTTTCTCGTCCGCATGAGATAAATAAAACATACACACACATGTCACTTTTTGTCACCGTATGTAAAACAGCTTACGAACAATTTATGTGAAGAAATATATATTTATATAGCACTTGTTGAAAAGTGTGAATGCATCGACTGACTGTTTAGGTTAGTTTTCCTTAAGCATAATATACTTCATAAATGTATACAAAACGAGGTATAAGCCAAAAAGTACCTATCCTTTGTATATTGCTGAAACAATAAGAACGTCATTTAATCTTAAAATGGAGTAAATAAATCAAAACAACACATTCTATTAATTTCGACTTTGAAACGAAATGAATACATTCAAATATTACCGTTTAAGCGGTAACGGCAACGACATTAAAATATAAATATAGATCAACGATTCTATGTAAAAAAATGAAATTATTTTTTCAATTAAGAAAAGTTGTAGTACACCCAATATATTTAAATGTAATAGAAAAGATAAGTAATATAATAAAACTAACGAAAAAATAACGTCTTGATACAACAGTTATCAAAAATAATAATGAATATAACCTCAATATTTAAAGGCTGCAGAGGATTTAAATGTTTAAAAATGCATTATTATCATCAAATCCAGAATTACGACGAAATTTAGAAAATGAAGGTGAAGAAATACTTTACTTAATATTTTGCAACAAGCTTTGCGGATCTCACGGCGTATAATCGATGTATAGAAAATCTTTGTTATATGTATTTGTTTGAACGGTAAGTACTTTTTGATACAGTTACATCGTAAAAGAGAAGACTGGTAAAAACGGACGTTTTTTTTTCACCCTTTCTGTTGTTATATTGAATTATACAAGTGTGCACACCATTTAATAATAATGTAAACCACCATTATATCATTGCCTTTCTTTTTTGTCATTTAGAAATGTTTCTTATAAATTGGATATCATTTTTTATTCGTACACTTATAATGTATATGATTTACCAACACAAAATTCGAGTAATATGAGAGTCAAGATAATAATCATTGCTGAATTCCGATTGAAAGTTTTACAGAGCACACATGTAGAGTTTCAAACAGTCTGTAGAATGTTTATTATTATAAATATTTACATAATTAAGCAAAATATAATTTAATTTTGCAAAATCATACACAAACTATAAATTTGAATTAAATAAAGACTTGAAGCATAACGTATATAAACACCTAGAGAGTTGTTTTTCGTTTGTTTGTTTATTTATTTATTTTTTTATTTTTTTTGCTTTCCTTCTTCTTCTTTATTAAGAGGGGGTGGGGTCATGTTAGATAAGCAGTGGACACGTTTATTGATGTGGAAACCTGAACATGTTGCCCACAAAGATCACACATAAAGATAAGTCAGAAAGGGGTTATCATACCTTTAAACCAGGAACTTATAACTTACATTGCGAAACAGTGAAAAACACTCATTGGTTCTAGCAGAAGATGAGCACATTTTTCATTTGGTTTATATATACAGAATTTATTTTAGTTCGATTGTGCAGGAAGCTATAAGCTTATAAACGCACTTTCGAATCCGTTCCTGGAACCAACCAGTACTGAGCAATTAGTGTAAAGTTTCTTGCTCAAGGAAACAACGACTTGCCCCTGTCAGGGTTTGAACCCATGCGGCTAGTGATTATTAGATTACTAGTCCGAAGCGTTAACCACTCGGCCATGCCGCCACTTTAAATGGGTCCTTATATCAATCCTAAATTAATAACAAATGTAAAAACGAATTTTTAGTAATATGTTTATCTTTGAAAAAACGTACATAAAATTCTTGTTTCTAGATTTCTTATCTTACATTTTGATAAACTATTGGGATAAAACTATCTTATAACCGTAAATAATTAAGTTTCAATTTATTATATTATCATTACAAATGTAACTGACTATCAAAATCCTGAAATAATATAAATTGGACATTTATGTTATTTTCATCTCCTGTCACAGAATAAATAGTGCTTTATATTGACAAAGAACTAATTGAAAAGAAACAAAAACACAATTAGGAATTGTATATTTATAAAGCTTGAATAAATAAATGTTTCACAACAGCTTGTTGCTTTTCCAATAATAATATTGATAAAGAGATCGAGCAACGTGCTTCAAAGGCGGGGTATGTAAATAAAAGATTCATTTTAATTTCTACACTTTCAGTTATTTTGTAAATGTATGAAGTTAAACTTTTATTGTTTGTATGCATTCAAATTACGACATTTTAATATTTGATGATACAGCCACATTCTTAATATGTCAATCAGAGAATGAGTTTACTAAGCGTATTCTTATACTAGTTATTTATTTATAATACATTTTATAGACGTTGGTTATTAAGCTGTCACAACATATTACTCCGTTACTTAGATGCCCGCCTGTTTCCTATTGTACAAATAGATATCGAACATACAAAAACAGTGTAACAATATTGCAATGTTTAACATTGTACATACATTGCTTGTTGTAGCCCGTCTAACCTATTTCTTAATGTACATTTATTGTTAGAAGATCTTTTTTTTGTCTTTTACTGAATTTTTTATATTTCTAAAGTAGTACAAAAACCACCATAAAACTGTAAACATAAAGACTGCTAGCTTTTCTGTAATGTTTTGGAATGGATAGATCCCTTAAAAGCACAAAACTATACAAAAATGTGAAACTCGCAGACTATGTAAATTAAGTCTGTCCTCATAGCTATGTAGAACTGTTCTAAACATGTCACTTTCTCACACCGGTCAGATTCTACATTTTTCTGGAAACTTAAATATACAAGTAGGTTTGTTTATATTTATACCTTCGAAATTTGACCATGAATTCTCAAAACAGATTTTTTAAACAATAAATAGTATTTTCTGATATTAACAATATTTTGCTTGTATTTCTTACTTATGCATTGTGCAATTAATTAAAAACATTTTAAAACAGTATATTACTTTCCTCCACGACACAGTCTTTAACTTAAAGATAGGCTAAAACAATTATATTTATTACACACAATTTGATGAAATTTTTGCACAAGAAGCCGATATGATAAGGAAAAAGGTTTGTTAGAGAAATGTATATGTCTGCTGTTCGTGCAAACAGATAAACGGAAATGTGAATATAATATGCTGTTGTAATGCTAAACAGAATGATACAGAGCATAATCAACGAAGGGAAAACTTAATATGATTCAAAATTAAAAACATGCCATAAATTTTTATGTAGTAGATGCAGGTACATATGACTAATACTCGAATTTTGAAAACCATAATATATTACCAAAAGACGTGCACACTATTGCAATGTAACAGGATAACGCTCAACATTACATATATATTTTTAAATATCATATTAAATACAATATTATTTCCAGCATATTTCAAGACATTGAATAAAGTTACACAGGTACTCATCAATAAATCATGTTATGTACGTTAAGAGTTTTGAAAAATACAAGAATTCAATTAATCAGTTTTTCCATGAAACGAGCACAATACCGGTATTTCGATAAAAATGCGTTAACCTTAACATGATTTTATTTATGTATTTTTCTAGACAAGGAAAGTTGTTATACTATGTCATAATTATAATTCATAATTAATCTTGATAAAATAAACACGTTTTTTGTGCTAAATAAACGATAAGAATTATGTCTAATTATTCCAACTATATTTAAGATTAAAAAATCTTCTATTATACGATTGTGCTTTTGGTATTTTCATGTTCCGAACAGATTCAGCATTTATGTAATGGCAGATTTAACCGAAGTATGACCTCTCAACAACTGCGATTTGTAGCAGCCCAGACTGTGTAAAAGTGAAATGGAAAATATTCTCAAGGAATAGAACATATGTGTTGTGTAAAATGAATAAGTGTGTGTACTAACACAACGTAATATAACAATGAATGACAGTGACGATTCGAATTAATAAGCAAAACATTACAATGAAAAATGGCCATTGAAACTTCAAGGAAGAAGTTATTGAGAGGTTATTGAGTTGTGCTTGGGAATTCGTTAATTAATCAGGTATTTATATAGTTTTGTATACATTGATTATAACATTTCCCTCTTTGTATTTGTATTAACATCACAGAATTATTACCTTTATTTCATAAGAATTTAATTAAGGTTCTTAAATATTCTTTCAGCTTAGGCACCTCTCTTGCATTGACATGCAAATGTGTGCCATGCATTTTAATAAAAAATCGTAACGATAATTTAAATTGTTGTATTTCAATTGCTCTAACCTTATTATTATTACAATTTTACATTTATTGCACTATACACAAACAATTTTGAAACTTAAACTAACATAATAACTTTAAGCATGTTAAAAGACTTTATAGATTATTTCTAATATATCCATATGATATTTATTGTTGATGTTTGTTTGTCTTGCATATAATGATCGTTTATTGATGTTTTGACTGGTTCCAATAGACCCCTTTCAAAATTACTAAAAATAGAATGCTGCATATCATTACTGACCACAGGTTATATCTGGAGGCAGCAAGCTGTCTGCTAATAGCCTAAGTTCATTGTATGCTCAAAAATGACCTTGTCTTTGGGTTTTATTCTTTATACATTTTTGTCTGCATAAAAATCAATTTAATTTTTTTACTTTAATAAACTATCCATTTCTGCAGACAAAAAACTTCTGATCCATTATTATTGGAACATAAAAACCTTGGATAAGCTACAGATACTAACATTCAATGCGCCCACTGATAAGTTATTGAATTAAACTGTATTTATAGAATTCTCTGAGAGTAAATTATAAAAAAGCCATTTAAGTATATAAATCCCTAAACACTCTTCTCCCATCATTTTAATATATAAACAATATGTATCTTGCAAGCCTGAACTTGCAAACTATGTTGCCCTTTAAATAAAGTCATCATCATTCATCATCATCATCATCATCATCATCATCATATATTATTATTATTATTATTATTATTTTATTATTATTATTATTATTTATTATTATTATTATTATTATTATGTACCAGTGTTTGGCAAGCAAGAGGCAGTGTACAAATAACATACGTTACTAGGCTTACCTGATAAAGAAAAAAAAATGATCAAATCCATGCTAGCTTTTCTGTAATCCATTTATTTTAAATTATCTTTAATTTATTTTTAACCTCAAGCATAAACTCAGTTTCAAAACTACAATTCAAAACTACCAATATTATTAGAAATATCAGATTACAGAAAGAAATGAAAGCAACTGACTGAAATACATATATTTGTGGAACATCTATCTAAATTATACAGATATTATTTGACTTCTGAAATGCATAACCCAGTCATTTAAAATATTTCCACTTCTGCAGAAAAGCCTGTAAGTAAAATTAAGGCTAAACTTTATTTTTTTTGCTAACGATTAATTTACTATGTGGTATGGAGAAATTATTAGACCTGCCAGTTATTTAATAATGATTTATGTTATGAAACATAGTAAAAATCATGAAGCAAAACAATTTGTCACATTATTTAACGTAAAATGCATGCAAAGAATTATTTGTTGGTTGTCACGGCTTTAATTTTCTTGGTCAAATCTTTTTATAGCGTTTGTCCATGCATCCCTTCTCCACAATACGTATTTAGGAATCTAAGTACATATAATGACATGGTGTTTTCTGTGTTTTGCCTATTTGAGCATCCATATATTTGAATAAGAATGCCTGTATGAAATAAATATGTTTTGTTTTGTTGAAAACCTATTTAAAGTAGTAGCATAATATTTTGTTCCGCATCATTTTAATCTGTTAATGCACAGTTTTCATGTGTTTTCAAGAAAAGAAATATTCTGTGTTGAGAGCCGACCGTGAGATGAAAATATTATTATGTTACCTTTTTCGGATTTTATGAAAAATATTTCATGATAATTTTTCATTTTTGATATTTCATTTTTTAACTATTAAAATTCACCATTAAGTGATATCCTTAACTTTTACATAAAACGAACCCAAAATCAACCTACAGACAAAAGCATCAAATAATTCACAAATTTCTTAGACATGTAAGATTTATTTTGCTAATAACAACTGCTTATTTTAACAATTTAAGTATGAGTATTGTGAAATAACTTCTTTGGAGGCTTGTCAGTAAACAGCTTTCTGCCTCCACTAAATAAAACATGAGTGGCCTGAAATTGACCTTACATTCTGCAAGGCGTCTATTTGTCCGAATAAAAAATAACATTCTAAATCTATTATTAATCCTTGCAATAAATCAAATAGATAAAATTATATCTACTTGAAAACCCCGTAATGCTTAAAATGTATGTCGCTTGTATGTGTAAGACCTTTATCACACACAAATCAGAGGTAAAAAAATGAATATTTCAGATTGAGTATGTGATACATACACATTTTGTGTCAGTCCTAAAGTGAGTGACAAGTTTCCAAAAAAATACATACAGTCATGTGTTTCATTTGTGTCAAGCAATTTGATCGTTTAAAACTTTTGAATGAATGTATGACTTATATTTTTATATTAAAGAAAGCAAAGAATATGATGAGGAAAAATGCAATGAAATTGTTCATTTTATTTTTCAGATTTAAGAAGAAAGAAAATTTCTAAAGTGGTTTGACATTAAACAAATCAATAAGATGATACTGGATATTAACATAAAAAGGCGTCAAATAAGGAGTAACCATGAAATACGGATAAAAAACAAGTGATGCATCGGAACAAACGCGAACACGTTTTGAAAGTGCAATGAGGACATCTGGCATAATCATTGAAGTTGCTGAAGTGATTTTGATATTCATCATGTTTCAACTACAGAATTTTTTTTTCAAAAAATTAAACTTATTATTTGATTTTGCTAAAATATAATTCCGGGAAATGTATAAATATGTCTTATCAGTGCTTTGAGTTTTGTGTAATATAATATTGCGCAATATTACATTATTTGATAAGTATGAATTTCTGAGACATATTGTGCCATAAACTTCTGTTTGTTCATAATCTTTGGTATTAAATACTTAAAGGCACGTCATGCCTCAAAAATGTTGTGCTGTTAGTTTTATTTATGTTTGGTATCTTGTTACTGTTTCATAAAAAATAGTACTCACTCATTGTCCATATAGAACAATTTTGTGATATATTTTGGGACATATTGTGCCTTCAACCTTTTTACAATTTTGATACTAGCTTTTAAAATCCAATATCTTTCTTTCATAAATATCTTTTCTTTATATGTTTGATATGTTTCAATGTTCAAATTGATTTTGTTTTTGTTTCTGATTTTTGATATCATTTAGGAAATAAGATATGAGATCAGAATTCTCCATAAATAATTTATTTGTTATTTCTATTACATTCGATGAATGTTCAGTAATACCAACTTTGCCTTTTTTTGTGTTTGTTTCAGTAACAATGCATGCAATTTTATGAAAAAAAATGAAACTTTAATCTCTTTCTATGCTATGCATATATTTTATTGCAAGTTAAATGATTTCTTTTTTTCTTTGAAAAAAAAAATAATTAAACACAGAAAAACACACAGACAACATGAAAAATGATCTATGAAAACATATCATTGAACAGGACTAAAATTGTATATATAAACAAAGCAACCTGGTTTAAAACGGCCGAGCATTTTTAAGATACTTTTGTTGTTAGATAAAATTAATAGTTTAGTTTCATTTTCAGTTATGTATCCGTTTTTTTTTATTTAACTTTAACTTGTGTTACATAATAGTTATCATAAAGTTAGAAATGTATATCTTATTATATCATTTTTAAAACGCATTTATTCTTTTTAATGAAATACCTGAAGATAGTGTAGAACTTCTCACAATTTGTGTAATAAATCAACTTAACGTTTAACTTTCATTATTTCAGCGAAATGCGTAATGAATGGACTATTAGTGCTAGCATTTCTTAGGTCAGTGTATTTATTGACTTCTAGCGAAAATGATTAATGTGAAATCGACTGTCAGTAAAATGGACATTATTTTACAACTAAAGAGATTGTACGATTAGCCTAGAATGAAAGCTTATTAGTTTAGCAACCTCTTTGAGTAAAGATATTTTAGAACATTGAATAATCACTTTTGGAACATACAGTTATCTGTTAAATGTCTGCATAATCTTGAATATTATTTCAAAATTATTAATAGTTGAAGATGTGTCATATTACCATAAAATCGTTTGAAATAAAACGTTGGTTGAGTAAGATCTGTCTTCTTTCTGAACCGGGTTATATAATTATTTATATTTACTCATCATTAAAACAATAGATTTTCATGACACAAAAATCACACCATCTCATATATTATGGATAATGATATACCGCATTTTTATTACATTTTAACCATTTGATGTTTTTATCACATTTCAATTCACTTTATATTACATCACTAACATAATTTATCTTATTTTATCTTTATTAAATCATTTTATTTATTTATTTATCATTAATTTATTTATGCATTTATATTTATTCATTTATTTATGTACTAGTATTCATATTGTTATTTATGTATTTACTTATATTTACTTATTTATTCATCCCTTTATTTATTTATTTGTTTATTTATGAATAATTAAAAAAAGTAAAAATCTTCCTATCATTTAATTCTTTATTAACTGCTTTACATGTATTTTACGAGTAAATTACCTGTTCATTTTGTTAAAAGTTAGAAAGAAAAGGAGCTTATCTTTCAGATATTTGTCACTTCAAATAATGTTTCGATGCCCATACTGTATAAATTGGTAAGTTGGAAACACAACCCGGTAAATATAACAATTATATTGTTAGAGCGCAATATGTTTTCTGATATTTATTTTAAGACTTCTAAGCATAGTTACTGTAGTAAAATGAGAAAAATAGTATAACATTATACCATTATTCTAAAAATAACTGTCTGATTTTTTCTCATTTTAATGTCATCATTATTATTATTATTATTTGTTTATTTTTGTTATCATTATTATTTAATTATCTAAATAGATATTATATTTTTGCGCTAGTATTTTTTTCTAAAAAAGGTGATAATTGATGTTTATAATGATTAAACTTAAGGTAAATGGATAAGTATTTTATATAAATAGATAGCTGATTGACAATAATATGTAACTACTAGCTTAAAAAAATATAATATCAATATCAGTTTTAGATAGCTTTTAACTATTGTCTTCTTACTTTTGTTGTTTACTTACTACATATTTTACATATAGTAACACTATGATGTATGATGAAAAATGTTAAATAAAGTAACGAATTGTCACAAAAATAAAACAAATGTTTGAGTTATATTATTACTCTCCATTTTGTCGTTGATCATATCCTCTTCAATAAAACAGGGGTAAACCATATATCATGCAACATTTTCATCTCAATAAATAACAATCAAAGGCAAAGATCATACTAACGTATGAGGAATGCAATGAAAAATGTATCATGTATATTAATTTAATTGAACAGTCTTAGTCCATATGCCCGCACTATACCAATTACGGAGAATTAACTGCATTAATGACAGTATTACTTATCCTTTTAAAAGTATATAAGAAATACATTCTTCTATGTATACGTATATGTGTTCATCAAATAACTCCGAACAACGATTTCCAACATTATCCTTCGAAAAAAGATGAAGGGATATCATCTGCAAACGGACAGGTACAATGCGTTTGAGGTTTAAAAGATAGGGGAATTATTCCTCTAAGTCTGCCAACACTCTATCGCTCTTTCTGCATGTAAATTTGTTGCTGAAAAAGTGTCTTTAGGTAGACCCCCGGAAAAAGGACATCTGGAATTTCCTTTTTTATTCTGGAACGCATTTTATACTTTTTTGATTTAACAAATTCTTTTACGAACATTTCCTAGAATAGATAAAACCTTATCATGTTATGTCGGGTAAAGTATCAAACACAAGTTTAGATACAAAAACTTTAACCCACAAGATCAAATAGTAGAAAACCTGCATCATTTAAAGATGCAAAAGTTTGTCTAATGTCATATCATAATTCATTCGTGACAGTGTTATTCTCATTTTCAAGAGACATTTATAAAAAGATTACACACATTTCTTATTTATTAAGAAGTAATAGTAACATTATACAAACATGGATATTTAAAAGTGAAAATAACTTGTACCATGCCATAACATTATACACTTTATGTTTTCAAATTTCGGAACTAAATTTTTGTTCTTCCACTTTCGACTCATATTTTATCAGTAGACGGAATTCTAACATAAAAGAATTGCCATATAACTAAATTAAAGTGTTATTGCAATGCTTTCAATTTAATTTATATTTAGTTGTAAATCTATTTACGCTGCTTTAATGCATGTTTTCTCTACCCACCCTACCGGCATGCCTGGATAACAAACCAGTAATAACCAGTTTTTCTGCCAGTGACCAGATACTAATCCGCATGATTGCTGAATCAGCATGAGTGATGTCGGTTCCATAAGCATAGGAACATTTAAAAGTGTGTTTCTTGTTTTACATCTCAATATTCTTAAATGTTTAATAGGGAAATACAATGACTGTAAGACTGTTCTCATTTGTATGCAAAGTAATGTATATTGCTTATACCGGGTAGTTTTAGCACAGGGTCAACAATTAAAATATGATGAAACTTTATATCAATTTTTGAATCTTTTCAAAGTTATTCTAAATGTAAATTTCATAATGTGGGTAATCATTTTTGCTGTTTAGAATTACATTGCCTACTTTTAAAAGATAGTAAACCCTTTAAGTTTACTATTCTATTTTTGGTTTGGGTTTTTGTGGCACCAACACAGTGAATGTCATATTGCGCCTTTTTAGCATTAATATAAACAACATTTTATTCATTAACATTTCATTAACATGATAATCGACAAATAATAAATTGTATGGATTGAATAGGAAGCATTACTGGTGAAGGAAGATTCCTGGTCACCCTCCGTGAATAATTTCAAGCACAAACGGGCATCATATTATAATTATCGACGTTCTCTACGCTAGCTTCCCTATGAAATAATCAGAATTCTGGTCGGATTCGAATGGACAAGCGGGCTAATCAACGAACACTTCGCCACGGATGCCCCTGCAAACTATTAAAGGTAAACAAAATGTTTACACTTAATGGTTATAAACCTTGTTAAGGCATTTTAGCATAAACACTATGACTTTAAAATGTATATGAACCCTATTTATTTCACTATCGGATGGCATGATAAAGTCCTATATTGCTTTGTACAAGTACCATGTGAATATCTCAGAACCCTTTTCTCATTATCGCAGTCTCTGTTGTTGGAATAACTCAATTAATAGTTGTGGGTTCAACTACTATTCATATGAATGTTCTCAAATTTGACGGGATACAAACAAGATCTAATATTTACAATGAAAGTCAGGCTGTATATAAAGGAGATGAAATGTCAGTCAATAAAACCTAAGCTTTGTGCAAAATATGTATCTTTATTATGCAAATGAAGAAAGAATTTCTGAATGGAAAAAGTAACTCGCTTCTTGCTTAATGAAGAAATATTAATGCATCTTATTTTGCAGAAATATTAGTATTCTTTTTATATAATTCTGAATCATTTAAATATATTTTCATCGATTGAAATAAAGTACACAAACAAACTTTTATCAACGTCATATAAACTCGTATAAAAGTTAAGGCAAACAAAAATGAAATTAGTATGAGTTTTTGTCAGAAGTGACAGTAAAAAATGCGAAAAGCAAATTTGAAATCCTGAAGTATTGTAATATTTTCTTTGGTTTACCCCTTGAGCAGCATAACATCCGTAAATTCCATTTTAATCAGTGCAGCTCATTGTATTATTGTTTCACCAAAGGCAGACACAATCTTTTGATCAAACGTCTAAGTTCATGGGAAAAGTTTCATTGAAGGTTCAAAGATAAATGCAATATGGTCATTTCTACAGGTATCTAAAACATCTAAATAGGAGAAGAGGCATGTGTCCTTCATGAGAGATACAGAACCAAGTACACAACTACACCCTTCAGAAATATTATAGTTTGTGTCATAAGATGATCTCAAACCAAACTATATTTAGAAATACAACTTCAAAATGTGCTGTATGTTTTTCTTTACGGCGTTTTCTTTTGCGTTGCATACTACTCGTACAAAGCGATCCAACAATTGTTTGGCTGTTTGGCAGTTTGACTGATACTTCTCACGGACACCGTACATTTGTTATTTTTGTAAAGGCGTCTTGTGGAAACATCATTACAAAGCACGATTTGTAGATGGAAACAAATGATTTATATTCCCAAATGACAAAAAATACATTTTCATGACAGACAACATATTAGTTCTTTTAAGATCAACAATCAAGAATTCATATAGAATTTGTTTGCTGTTGGTCCAAATAACCATAATTATGTTTTTCTTAACAAATTTGTAGCATATTTATATTAACGTTATATTACAAATATTTATGAGAACAAGTGTTGAATGATTCTTAGAAACATACATAATTATTGTGATTTTAAGATAGATGGTAGTACAGACTGTAACTGAGCCTCGTTGATATTCCATACTTTCCATTTTGTATCATTCTACGAACATATCTTGATTGAATAACTTGAAGAAAATTAAGAAATCAAACAGAAAACGCTGTCGTGAACAGAATAAAAGATCTGACAATCAGAATTTTAGATTGAATTACTTTGACAGCTGATATTGTTATGCAAATACAAAAACTCACTGCGTTATATCGAAAAAAGATAATAAATGTCATTTGGATTCGTTCAAACATGCTGCGCGAAAATACAAAAGCTTAGATATAGAATGATAATACTATATTTCTGTATGTTTTTTTTTGTTGTAAAGCGATGCTCATAAAGCAAAATATAGCTTTAATTTTGGAAGCATAAAGTCGGATATAATATGTAAAGGAATGTTGCAGTTTTGGACCAAACAGAAAAAAAGCAAATATTATAGGAGTTTACACAGTTATTGTTACTGTGCTTTTTTCCTGATTGGCAGAATATCATTTGTACCTTTTACAAAATACACAAAATACATTTGTATGAACAACTCAATGTACTTTCAAAAGATCTATTTGACGCTTATTAACCTATGTCACAACTTTATTTTTTATAAATACATCAATTGGGCGTTGATTTATATATTTATGGCCTGGGTAGGTTTAAATATGACTGCATATTGTTTTTATTTAGAACAAAGCACATTTTCCTTTAGACTTTTTATAAAAATATATCGTAAGTTTAAAATTAGGTTTTTATATTTAATTCGTTAGATACCTTTTAGTTAATAAAATAGAAAATGGAAGAAAATTCATTTAGATGTCAGTATAAAACTGTTAAAGTGTGATAAATGAAGGCATTTTATTTCATTTCTTACCCAAATTTTCATATATATTTGTTGTTGTTGTTTTGTGTTATATAAAAACACTTGAAGTAAATAACGGGAAAATTTTGTTATCTAACGATAATTTCATTCAGAAAACAAGGTTAACCACTCAATAATGTTCCGGTGGCCATATTCATTTGAAACTCTATTACTCATGATATTTGTATAGTTTACGAAATTATCATCTCACCAGATGAGTTAGTGGAAACTGTCTTTATTTAATAAAACCATGCCGGAAACATCGAACCTGCATTACATTTTGAATATATGATGAGTGTTATTAAAATAAATATTAAGATAAGGTTTCTTGCAAACATCATTGAGGAAATTTTATCAGAAGGAAGCATCAAAATGAGAACATGCTCTTGATTATAAATATTTTTAAACTTTCCTAGTTGTTTGTTTATAAAGTGTTATTGGTAAAATTTCCTAATTCAGATATAATTAAATGCACATTTTGTGTAATTGGAATGCGGAACTTTAATGGTTTTATGAACATTGACATAGGTTAAAGATCCTGTAATACATTTTTTTCATGGTTTTATTTCATAAATATGATGCTCAAATTAAGATTTGTCAATCTTGTAAGTTCAAATAAGCATTATCTATAAAGATATTACCCAATTTAACATTTTGTGTAAATAAAGGGAGGTAATTAGAAATTTATTTTCTATAAATTCTAAGTCAAATTTTCCAATAAGAAATGAATGCATGTAACTTATTGATTAAATACAATGTGCACAAATATTTGCAGTACACATTTTACATATTCTTGGATGTTTGAAAATTGTTTTATTTGCATAATTATATACATATATAATATTTTGCAAGTGTGGTATACACACAGTGACACAAAACATACAGGATCTTTAAGAAAGTTAAAGAAGTTAAGAAAGGAAACTGCTTAATAATGTAAATGACTAAAAACGAAATAATATACAAAAAGGCATTGCTCAGCTTGATCGGTGATTGGGAATAATCCACCGAGAATTTTTTAAATATAATATATAATAATTGTCATGTTTTTCTTTGTTTTATCTATAGAAATAGATTATAGAAATGACATAACACTGCATTTTTAGCATGCGTAAATGTTCAATTAATTGTTTAATTCATCGTTACGTTACGGCAAATGTTTATAGTCTTGATTATTGCGGATGACGACTGAACAACATGACACACAGGTAAGTATTGAACAAAAATCGTGTTCGCCGTTTCTTTGAAATATAAAGACACTCAGTAATGACTTTCGTTTTGAATTACATAATACATTCTTACACTCGTTATAAAGGATACAATTGTATTACATTTCTAAAGAATTTCTTCCATCGATACCAAACAGTTAATATCAAAATACATGCTCTAACATGTTTTAAGTCGATGGATCTTGATTCGTTTCTCCATGTCACGCTTAACGAAACTGTACTATTTCCATAACAGGTTGTCAATTTGAATAATATATTCATATGATTCAGGGATATCATTTATTTCATATCAAAAAGACATATTTTGATGAAGCTATTATCGGGAAAGATTAGTTTATAACGGAGAAGAATATGATTTACATTTCCAGATGAAAAACATTCTGTTTTCATGACAAGCAACAAGTTCGTATTTCCTTCAACATGTTCAAGATGATGAATTAAATAAAACATGATAAATGTCTTCAACCAGAGTCTTGACGTAAAATATTCATACTTGTACATATACTGCATCTTTTCTACGTATTATGTCGAATACTAAGTGAAGTATTTATTTGAACCTTTCTCATAATCTAAGCCTTTTGTTCAGAATCTGTACACCGAATCAATTCTTCACTCAGATTTTAGGACAAACTCATAAGTATCTATCACTTTTTAAGTGACAAAATCGAGTACAATATAATGTATTATTGTTTGTTTTTTTATACTCGAATTGTACCATACTTTCGGTCTGTTACGGTCGGTCAACAAACAAATGTTTCTTTGATAAAACTCCACTAATTACATACTTGTCCATAAATGACCGGCTACTTATTCTAGATGATTTCTGGAACAGCTGTGGTTACAATATCCAAGATCAGTTGCAACGACTGAGGATTAAAATACATACTCAGATCTGACTAATCGTGAAATACACGTACAGTAGTCAAAGAATAAAGGGGCGAAATCATCTTATTCGTTTTCTGAGGCCATATAATAAATAAAATATTAAATAGTAAATGTAAGAAATATTCAAATGTCTTGTTTTCCGCTTTGTTGGGTTTATGTTATATTGAATATTTTTTTTATTTAAGTAATGAATGAGCTAAAACAAGCAACTTGAAAAACACTTCCGCATCACAGCTTAATGACTGTACCGTCTTTGCTATTCTATTGACAAAGGGAACGTTCCAGAGAGACAACAGCATGTACAGTGAAGCCAATCCTTGAATAGAAACGTTTGAAGTATTTAAAAAAAAACAATTCAACAATGCAAAGTATTCCCAAGTATAAACATTTCACGTACCGATTAACGAGATTTTTATGTTGATCATTTCACCAACATTTAGTCATTAGCACAGCAAGAAGATAGTAAATGATCACATTAAAGTTATTTTTATCGGCCAAAAGACATTAGATGAGAGATTTTGGCTTCAATTTGTTTGGAATTGCAAACAAATGCGTCGTCTCGGAAGTAAAACAAGGTAATTTGTAACACTCTTTGACAATTAAAATTCAGAAAATAAGTTTCTGCAAATTTTGAATCTACATACATTGTGGAAAGAACAATAGAAAACTACACAAAATATGTTGACTTTGGAACACACAAAAAAGAATTTTGTAAAAGATCTTTTTTTTTCATTAAAAGTAGTTTACATTGAAAATGTTCAGTAGGTATAACGTGTGAATGAAATGATTTTAAAATGGTTAAAGGAAGAATATACAAGATTAATTAGTTTATTACAAAAATATTAAGTGCTTTATTTAACCCATGATGTCGCATAATTTTTGTCCCAAGAAAGCCCAGTATATTTATATAAATTTTATTTTACTTAACTTGATAGGTTATCAGATTGTATTTTTTTTAAAACTTGTCTAGTTATATCTGCCTTAATACAGGATCAATAATCCTTTTAATGATCAAATTGTAAAATTAATTTGGAATGTGTCATCCTGAACTGCTTCTATTTATTGCGATTTTTAATTTTTAAATGTATTAAATCATTTACGTTGTATAGAATATGACATATTCACAAAACTTTCAAAGGTGTCAAAAAGTTAATTGACTTGACATTATGAATTTGAACCCTGTAAATATATTTAAGCGGGATGGTCAGCCTTTAAAATTTGTATCAAACATCTTTATTGCACTGTACCTCTTAATGAAATACACAGAATTCCTTTTTCATTTTTGCCGTCTTTATTATTGTAATAAACCCAATACTTTGCCCAAAGAAGTTTAGTGTGTCACTACGATTCATAGGAATGCTCTTGTTACTCATGCATTTGACGGGATACAAACTAGATTTATTTTTCTACAATCGACGTCTGATTGAATCTACATATATAAAATGTTCATAAATAAAACCTAAACCTCGTGTCTTTTATGTATTTTTAGTATGCAAATGAAAGTAATATTTCTAAATCGGAGAGATAATTAGATTTTCACTATGTCTTTGTCTCTGCTTGCTTAATAAAGAAATATTCAAGCATTTTATTCCCCAGAAATATGACTATCCGTTTTGTATTAAAGTGCAGCAACATTTTTGCATGCCATCGATCGAAAAATGGCCAAATATATCTACGAAATAAAGAAAAGATAAAAATTAAGATCAACAAAAACAAAAGCAGTGATTCTTGTTCCAATATGTTCTAAGTCGAAGAAAATATATAAAAGTTATGTAATGTTTTTTCAACTTCGTTTCTCTTCACCGAGTTTTATGCCATTAGTCAATTCCCAGAGCAAGTTGAAAAATGTAAATGATAAATTCATATTATTCACGTATAACATTTATTTCATGTAGGAGACACATATTTGATGAAGTCATTATCGAGCAAGATTGGTTCATAACGGAAGAAATGATTTACAATCCCCAATGACAAACATTCTGTTCTTCTGACAGACATCATTTGTTTCTGTCAAGATGGAGAATTAGATATAAACTAATACATTGTAATACATGTTTAGCAACAGTATAATGCCGTTAAATAGTGTGAAATTCCTATAATGTTAGAACAATAAAATGAACTAAGTTATACTTTTTTGATTTAACAAATTCTTTTACGAACATTTCCTAGAATAGATAAAACCTTATCATGTTTTGTCGGGTAAAGTATCAAACACAAGTTTAGATACAAAAGTCTTTAACCCACAAGATCAAATAGTAGAAAACCTGCATCATTTAAAGATGCAAAAGTTTGTCTAATGTCATATCATAATTCATTCGTGACAGTGTTATTCTCATTTTCAAGAGACATTTAAAAAAAGATTACACAAATTTTTTATTGAGTAAAAAGTAATATTAATACTATACAAACATGGATATTTATAAGTGAAAATAACTTTAACCATGCCATATCATTATACATTTTACGTTTCCAAATTTCTGAACTTAGTTTTTGTTCTTCCACTTTCGACTCATCTTTTATCAGTAATCATAATTCTAACATAAGGGAATTGCCACATAACTAAATTAAAGTGTTATTTCAATGCTTTAATGTATTTTTATTTGTTAGTCCATTTATGCTGCTATAATGCATGTTTTCTTTACCCACCCTACCGGCATGCCTGGATAACAAACCAGTCATAACCAGTTTTTTTGTCAGTGACCAGATACTAATCCGCATGATTGCTGAATCAGCATGAGTGATGTCGGTTCCATAAGCTTTGGAGCACTTAAAAGTGTTTTTCTTGTTTTACATTTCAATATTCTTGAATGTTTAATTATAGTTGTTGTTTTTTTATCAGAAAGAATCCGCGGAGTTTGAACAGAGAGGAAATACAATGACTGTAAGAGAGTACTCATTCGTACGCAAAGTAATGTAAATTGCTTATACCGGGTAGTTTTAGCACAGGATCAACACTCCAAACATGATGAAACTTTATATCAATATATCAATATATCAATTTTCAAAATTATTCTTAACTGCCTCAATTTATTGTTAATTTCATAATGTGGGGTATCATTTTCGCTGTTTAGAATTACATGCCTAAGTTTAAAACACTGTAAACCCTTTAAGTTTACTATTCTATTTTTAGTTTGGTTTTTGTTTCATCAACACAGTGAATGTCATATGGTGCCTTTTAAGCTTTAGTATAAACAATATTTTATTCATTAACTTTTCATTTACATGATAATCGACAAATAATAAATTGTATCGATAGAGTATGTAGCATTACTGGTGAAGGAAGATCCCTGGTCACCCTCTGTGAATAATTTCAGGCACAAACGGGCACCATTTTATAATTATCGACGTTCTCTACGCTAGCTGGATAGCTTCCGTATGAAATAAACAGAATTCTGGTAGGATTCGAATGGACAAACTGGCAAATCAACAAACACTCCGCCACGGATGCCCCTGCAAACTATTAAAGATAACACAAAATGTCTGCACCTTATGGTTATAAACCTTGTTAATGCATTTAAGCATAAACACTATGACTTTAAAATGTATATGAACTCTATTTATTTCACTATCGGATGGCATCATGAAGTCCTATATTGCTTTGTACAAGTACCATGTGAATATCTAGAACCCTTTTCTCACTATCGCAGTCTCCGTTGTTGGAATAACACAATTAATAGTTGTGGGTTCCCTTACGATATATATGAATGTTCTCACATTTGACAGGATACAAACAAGGTCTAATATTTAAATGAAAGTCTGGTTGTATGTAAAGGAGATAAAACTGCAGTAAATAAAACCTGAGCTTTGTGAAATTTATGTATATTTATTATGCAAATGAAGGAAGAATTTTTGAATAGAAAAAGTAATTTTTTTTCATTGACGCCTCTTGCTTGATGAAGAAATATGCATGCATCTTATTTCGCAGAAATATTAGTATTCTTTTTATATAATTCTGAATCATTTAAAACTATTTTTCATCGATTGAAATAGAGTACACAAACAAACTTTTATAATTTATACGTTATATGAACTCGAATAAATGTACGAAAGTTAAGGCAAACAAGAATAAAATTAGTATGAGTTTTTTTATAAGTGACAGTTAAAAATGCGAAAAGCAAATTTGAAATCCTGAACAAGTATTGTAATATTTTCTTTGGTTTACCTCTTGAACTGCATAACCTCCGTAAATTCCATTTTAATCAGTGCAGCTCATTGTATTATTTTTTTCACCAAAGGCAGACACAATCTTTTATCCGGGGACCAAACGTCTAAGTTCATGGGAAAAGTTTCATTGAAGGTTCAATGATAAATGCAGTATGGTCATTTCTACAGGTATTTAAAACATCTAAATAGGAGAAAATGTATGTGTTATTTATGAGAGATACAGAACCAAGTACACAACTACACCAGATGATCTCAAACCAAACTAATTTTAGAAATACAACTTCAAAACGTGCTGTACGTTTTTTCTTTGCGGCGTTTTCTTTTGTGTTGAATACTACAAAGTCATCCCGCAATTGTTTGGCAGTTTGGTAGTTTGACTGATACGTCTTACGGACATCATTTATTTGTTATTCTTGTAAAGGCGTCTTGTGAAAACATCATTACAAAACTCGATTTGTAGATGGAAACAAATGATTTATATTCCCAATTGACAAAGAATACATTTTCATGACAGACAACATATTGTTCTTTCAGCATCAACAATCAGATGAACGGAATGATAATGAATTCACATAAAATTTGTTGCTATTGTTCCAAATAAAACTCAATTATTTTGTATTTCTTAACTAGTTTGTAGCATTGTACGAGGGGTGATCAAGAATTACGTAGACTGGCTCAATATCTTATTTATTGTTTGACAAACGTACATAAAACTTATATCACATGAAAGTACGTTTTATCAACAAACAACATGCAATTTTGTTTTACAATAGGTTTACATAATTCGGAATAGCAAACAATGAAAATGTGTCACTATCGCGGTACAGGCCCACGTCGTCAAAAAACTCTTGACGTCAGCGACGTCGCAGCGTCGTAAGTGTTTAAGGAAAAGCGTCAACTGGCACATGCCATTCACTCTTTTTCAAAGTACGAGCCAGAACATGCAATGCAACGTTCATGACTCTTAGGCCACTGAGAGAAGAATATATTCCTGTAATACTCCTCTGGATACTGACGTATTAGGGTGTTTGTCGCTGACTGTAAGTCCTCCAAATTTTCAAAGCACTGGCCCTTCAGCTTGCATTTCAAATCTGGGAACACTGAGAAATTAAACGGAGCAAGGTCCGGGGAATATGGGGGTTGAGGCAGGAGTTCAAATCCTATGAAACCTATTTGGCTTGGGGGGGGCTGCCGTATCGACGTACATTTGGGAAATGCAGTATAAATCGCTCCACGGGAGTCGTCCTCTTTTTCCCTCACGCCCGGATGAATTCAGTCACCCCTTTTTGTGTATTTTATTCTGATGCATTTCTGTATTTTTTTGTGAGGCCGCACGTTTAAAAAATATCGTTTGCTCGTTTTTAATTAATAAACGGGGAAAATTTAATTTAAAATTTTTAATTGATTAGTATTATTTCAAAAAAAAAATCAAAAAAAACGTTTTACAATAGGGATGGGATACTTAAACTTTTTTTTCCATTTTTTTTAAAAAATTTAAAAAATATAGAAACAAAATATTTTACCTTGAAAAATGTCGCATTAGGTGTCCCGATATGCTTCAAAAGCATACCCCTACTGGGCAAATCATGTACATTTTTTCCGGAGATCGTCTTTACACGGGCTTTCACTGGAGGTGGCGACCCTGCTTGCCTCCAAACAGCAGACTGTACCTTGGTTTCTGGATCTCTCAGGTATAACCAGGTTTAATCAGTCCTGATCACATAGTTTATATTCGAAAACTGAAATAGGTTGTAGAGTGATTAAAACAAAAAACATAAGTTAATGCACATAAAATACCTTTTCGCTTGTTCAATTTCTTGGTGATAATTGTGTGCGTGGTTCCATAGCTCATCCCAGTTACTTCTGATATCTCTCGAACGGTCAGCTCTATATATATATATAATATATTCAATTGACGTCACATCTGACGGCTTGACGCTCGACCTTCTTCCACGCCCTTCATCATCTTCAAAGTGACTTCCGCCCTTCAGAGAATCGCCGGAACCACTTAAAAACAAGTGCTCGAGAAAACAGCATTCTATCTGCTCTGGTCCTCTGCAGCTTTTTATATGTGTCTATAGGCGTTTCAACCTAATTCCATGCAGATCTATATGTTTTCACGCAATTTAAGGCGTTCTTTTTGATATCTTTTTACGTAGCTTTCGTAACGGACACTATGGTTTAAAACGTTGTTTTTTTTCACTAACGCAAAAGTCAAAAATTTTTTTCACCTTAAAAAGTCCAAAAAAATATTTTTGTATTTTGCTTTATTTTGATAAAACAGTGTTTGAAAAATTTTTTTTGCATTTTTAATGCAATTATATATAAAAATGCACCTGGGGCCCCTAACGCTTACTACATTACAATTATCTAGTTTTCTTTTTTTGGTTTTAAGCTCCTTGTAAAGGCAAAAGATAGGGACACAAATTTTAAATAAAAAAATTTTATATGGGGGCCGTTTCAAAGTATTAACCCCTTAAGAATTTTCACCCCCTCTTATTACAAATATTTATTGACCAAGTATTAAATAATTCTTAAAAGCATAAATGAACTTATAATTATTTGATTTGTAGGTAGATGATAATACAGACCGTAACTGAGCCTCATTGATATTCCGTACTTTCCATTTTGTATCAGTCTACGAATATATCTTGATTGAATAACTTGAAGAAAATTAAAGAATCAAACAGAAAAACCTGTCGTGAACAGAATAAAAGATCGGACAATCAGAATTTTAGATTAAATTACTTTGACAGCTGATATTGTTATGCAAATATAGGAATTCGCGGTCTCACACCGAAAAAAAGATAATACATGTCATTTACATTCGTTCAAACATGACGCTCGATAATACCAAAGCTTAGATATAGAAAGGTGATAATATATTTCTGTCTGTTTGATTAAGTGTCTGTCATAAAGCGATGCTCGTATAGCAAAGTTTCACTTTAAATTTGGAAGCATGGAGTCGGATATATATTTTTTTCCTGATCATCTTTCTTTTTTTTTTTTTGGCAGAATATCAATTGTACTATTTACAAAATACACAAGATACATCTGCATTATTTAGTTATTTTTGTTTTTTGTTTTAATACACCAATTGGGCTTTGTTTGATTTTATTTATTTACGGCCTGGGTGTGTTTCATTTATCTTTTATTTAGAACAAAGCACAGTTTCCTTTTGACCTTTTAAAAAAGATACATCGTTTATTTAAAAGTGG